>NW_023482901.1:1166-1732 GCF_013731165.1 Rhagoletis pomonella | reverse complement strand
CCATACCACTTGATGTGGTAGTTTTGTCAGTACTGAAAATTTAATTTCTGTAAACAAGTTATGTATGCGGCCGCAATGTTGTCTGTATCTTCCCTCTTATTAATTGTCATTTCTCGTTTTTGCATAATTCTAAAGCTCGGAACACATTGACGACAGCAAGCGACAAGCAGCATCTGTCAAATTTTAAATACACACGTTCTTACGGACACAATTATTTTGACGACAGCACGACATCTTGGCTGCAGGACTGCAATTGTCGACGTCGCCAAATTAAATCTATTTCTAATTTTGCCGGCGACAATGAGTAGATGTAGTGCTGCAAAATTAAATTGTCGCAACATTAATCACATATTCTTGATTGTTCATGTTTTTCTTATTTACTTAAATAAAAATACACAATTTGTGAAATAAATATACCAAAATGTCAAACTTTAAAATCAGCTGTTTGCTATGTCGCTGAGGTCTTCAAAATGTTTAAGAAGCTGGCTTCAAGGCGACATTTGTCGACAAAATGATGTCGCTGTCGTTACGTCGTGAAGTTGCAGTCGTCAAAGTGTTCCGAGCTT
>NW_023482901.1:0-1066 GCF_013731165.1 Rhagoletis pomonella | reverse complement strand
CATTGCATTTAATTTCGTAGACTACGTTGTTTTGTTGGTGGACCTCCACTGGACACTTTGTTTTTGTATATATTCTCGAAAGTGTGCAATTAGATTTATATGCAAGTGCTGTGTTTTGTGTTTTTGTTATGTTATGATCAAAATTATCGGTAAGATTGGGAATGTATGTAACACTGAAGAATTTCTTTGCGCTTTTTGTTGTTTCTGAGTCCGATTGTGTATTAGGGTGGTTGCTATTTTTTATTATTTCCTGATTTATGAGTTCGTGTATTAATTTGACAGGATAATTATTGTTTTTTAGGATGTTGGTTATTTTCTCTATATTGGCGTCATGGAACTGTGTGTGGGTTATCGTCAGTACTTTGTGGATTAAGTTTTTTGCGGTGTTAATTTTATATTTTCTTGGTTGAGATGAGAAGTAATTTATCAGGCGTCCAGAGGAGGTTGGTTTTGAGTACCAGTCTAGAAGGAGGTTTTGCTTCTCTCGATAAATACAAACATCTAGAAATGGTATTTTTGAGTCTTTCTCAATTTCCATAGTAAATTTCAGTTTATTGTGGTATTTATGAAGAGTATCTAGAATAATATTCGCGTCATTACGTTTGATAATAGCGAAGATGTCGTCCACGTATTTTGTTACAAACTTTATGTCAATGTTAAATTTTTCTTTCAGCTCAGTGATGGTGTTGTCCAGTAGGTTGTCCATGATAATGTCAGCGATTGTTGGAGAAATTGGATTTCCCATGGGCATTCCAAATGTTTGTGCGTATAGTTTGTTGCTGAACATAAAGTAATTGTTATCCTTGAGGCAAAAGTCTATTATTTCGTGAAATTTCTTTTTTGGAATAGAGGTTTTCTGTTGAATTAGGTCCCACTTATAATCTTAAAGATAAGTTAACCAACGTCCATGTGTGTGATGAAGATGTTTTAGTTCCGTTTGATGTCATTTCCCTATTCACAAATACACCAACGACATTAGCTTCGAGAATAATTATGAATAAGTGGGACCTAATTCAACAGAAAACTTCTATTCCAAAAAAGAAATTTCACGAAATAATAGACTTTT
>NW_023482900.1:0-1732 GCF_013731165.1 Rhagoletis pomonella | reverse complement strand
TCCTATTAGGCATGCGCATATGGATGCTTGTAGTACACACAGATGCGATCAACTAATTAGCAACGAAATTCAAAATGATATTGTTTAAACTTGCACTTATACTATAATTGAATGGACTACAATACCCGAAAATTTTTTAAATATTCTAATTAAAAATTTGGATGACCATTTCTTGAAGTTTGATTCGTTTTTTTGCAATTTGTGCAAGCTTTTAAACTTTTATTATTGCGGTTCTTGTTACAGATTGAATTATATTTTAAATTAAAATCATTAAAAATAAATAAACATAATTTGCAAACAATATCATATTGAATTTCGTTGCTAATTAGTTGATCGCATCTGAATGTATATATGTATGTACATTAAACCGTTCGTTAAAAATAAAATTTGGTTTGCCGGGCGGAAAAAGATGTATTTTGGTCTAAAATTAAGCTGTGCAAAATTTTATTCGAATATGATAACTCTAAGTACTTGCGCGTTGCATTTGAAAATTTAGAAAACCATATGCATTCTGGGAAAAAAATTTTTAACAAAATAGTTGAAAGTCGTGAATTTTATAGTCATTTGCTATGTAAAATAACTCACACAATCTGAATATGAGGTCAAAAATTAAAAAAGTAGAATAGGTTTTAAGAATTTGCGAAATTATCGTTTTTTTTCAAATTGAGAAAACAGCATTTTCAATTTTTTCCAAAAATATCCGGTTGTGATTATCACACCACAAAAAGATCTCCACCAGATTAAAGGTCTTTGAAATCCCTACGAACCTGCTATACAATGTTTTGCAATCAAATTATCAGTTTAAGAGTTATCTGCCAATTTATTAGTGAAATCGGACACAATTTTAAGTCGCATCGTTATTCTACTGTGAATTACACCTGAAAGCTGCAAACTTTTTGTTCTTATTTTTATGCTATGTTAAAGCTTATTTAATTTCAAAGTATATAGATCCAAATTTTTTGCAAATCGATTTAAAAATAGAAAAGTTATAGCAAATTTAGTAAATGACATTGGATTCAAGCAACGTATCGATACTGTACAGCACATTTGATTGTAAAATAAATTAAAATATCATTTCCAGTGGCATGTTATGCACATCGCAATTAGAAAAACAGCTGACAATAGGTTTGTTTCATTAAGCAATAGTTTTAAATATTTTTTAACAATTGTTACAAATTATCATGCTATGGCTAGCAAAAAAGTTGATAAAATAAGATAAATTGAGATAGCAAAATAACATTTGATTTTTAGATAAGGTTTGGAAGTTTCTGCGGGATATATTTATACTTGTAAAACTAAAACAATGGTAGGTACTTATTGAATGTATTATGTATTTATATTATGATCCTTATTTTCAAGTAATACTACGCTCAAAAGAATGTCTAATAACCGCTTGAAAAGCTCATCTGGTCAACCTAGTGCCCAGTAGCCAAATTCAATAAAATGTGGCCAAATTTGATAAGAAAAGAATATTTCAGAAAAAGCTTGTAAACTATATTTCATAATTTTTTAATAAAAAAGTGCCACTTTATTGTGTGATGTATATTTTTTTCGATATGCTTCTACAAATTGAAGCACCAATTGTTTTTGCTACTCATTTTTTGTCAATATTCGATTGTAATGTTGTAAAACCACACTTCTCTTTTCAACTTAGCTCGTTTTCATATTTTTCGGTCCGAAATTGAAAAATTTTTGTCCATGCCGCGCCACAATTTTTGTACAGGTGGGTCAA
>NW_023482899.1:0-1732 GCF_013731165.1 Rhagoletis pomonella | reverse complement strand
TTATACGTAGTTTTTCTTTTCCTGCACTTGTTCATGCCTTGTTTTTGCTGCTGCTGTGCTAGCTGCTGACGCCAATCCAATCGGCTGGCAATATTTTTTCGCCACCATTACAGACCATTATCACATTTGAGTATGCAAGTGCAAGAGAAAAAAGAGGAGAGGAAAATAAGAACATTGCGAGTGTATTTGTGCCAATAAACAGGCAAACACATGTACGCAAGCGTACTGGTATGCCACTCACTACAGTCTAATGACTTCGTCTTCAACTATCAATATCCTTTTCCGTTTTTAGTTCAAGTTCAGCTTTTATTACTTTTTCATTTGCCACATTTCATCTGTAATTTTTTTTGTTTTCTTCTTCTTCCACTCGCAAATACTCTTCGAACTTTGCTGGCACAATTTGTTCGTGCTTCCCATCGTCCTCCGAGGTTGTTGCAAGTATTGCTTTTTCTTGACTTTTTCGCGCCAAAGTCTATTATAACAAGTAAGAGCAGCGCTGTCTTCGGCTATGCCGAAGGCTTCATACCTTTCATGAACATCTGCAAATTATACTTTGACAGATTACTGCTTTTGAATACATCTGCATGCATCGATAGAGGAGTTACATACTTATATAAAAAATCGCATCTAAACAATCAGAGGTATGGAAGATATACTTTATATGACACCAATCTAAGTGATTTTCACCGCTATGTGATCGGTATGTAAACCGGTAACACAATTTATTGGGTTTAGTTTCCTACATAAAGGAGATATATCGCAAAAACTGGTATCTGAACAATCAGTGCTATAGGAGATAAAGCTTATACAGCATAGATTTTGACGATTTTCTCAGTAGACATTGTATTATTATTTATAAAATATCTTACGAAATTTATCGGTTTTAGCTGTTCAAATAAAGAAGTTTTACAGTAAAATCCCATATCTGAACAATCTGATGTTTGGAAGATATATGTTGTAGTCATCCGATCCTTGTTATTTTCACTGTAAGTATTCTGTTAATAATGAGTGAAAATGGTGCGAAACTTCATGTTCCTAGCTGCATAAATGGAGGAGTTATGATAAAAGACCTCATATCTGAACAATCAGTTGTATGGGGGCTGCAGGTTATAGTGACCCGATCTTTATTATTTTCGAGGTAAGTCTTCTGTTGATAATGAGTGAAAACAGCGCGAAATTTCATGGTCCTAGCTACAGAAATGGATGAATTATAACGAAAAATCTCATATCTGAACAATCAGTTGTATGGGAGCTATAGGTTATAGTTACCCGATCTTTTTAATTTTCACTGTAAGTTTTCTGTAGATAATTATTGAAAACAGTGCGGAATTTCCTGTTCCCAGCTTTATAAATGGAGGAGTTATAACGGAAAATTTTATATCTGAACAATCAGTTGTATGGGAGCTATAGGTTATAGTGACCCGATCTTTGTAATTTTCACTGTAAGCATTCTGTTGATAATGGGTGAAAGTGCTGCGAAATTTCTTGTTCTTAACTACATAAATGGAGAAGTTATAATGAAAAATCTCATATCTGAACAATCAGTTGTATGGGAGCTATATGTTATAGTGGTCCGATTCTTCCGGTTCCGACAAATGATTAATACATTATAAAAATACACCCACCTACCAAATTTCATCCGGATATCTCGAAAACTGAGAGACTAGATTGCATACAAACAGACAGACAGACGGACAGACGGACAGACGGACAGACGGACAGACGGACAGAC
>NW_023482898.1:0-1732 GCF_013731165.1 Rhagoletis pomonella | reverse complement strand
TAATGCATACATGCACACTTTCGTTTGAAAACCGAAATAACGCATATGAGAAAAACGAAGTAATGCATATATGCACAGTTTCGGTTCAAAACCGAAGTAATGCATATGACAAAAACCGAAATAGTGCATACATGAAAACGAACTTCTTTCTGAGTAGGCGGCCTGCGGCCGCGCTTAGGGATTATAACCCCTACTAAGTAGAACTCTCCTTTCTGTGTTGCCGGAAAAGCAGGGCGGAAGTATTTTTGCGCAGAACTTTTTTCTGCGTAGGCGGCCTTCGGCCGCGCTTAGGGATTGTAACCCTTACAAAGTAGAATTCTCCTTTCTGTGTTGCCGAAAAAGGGGGCCGGAAGTATTTTTGCGCAGAACTTCTTTCTGCGTAGGCGGCCTTCGGCCGCGCTTAGGGATTATAGCCCTTACCAAGTAGAATTCTCCTTTCTGTGTTGCCGGAAAAGGCGGTCGGAAGTATTTTTGCGCAGAACTTCTTTCTGCGTAGGCGGCCTTCGGCCGCGCTTAGGGATTATAACCCTTACCAAGTACAATTCTCCTTTCTGTGTTGCCGGAAAAGAATGGCGGAAGTATTGTTGCGCAGAACAGTTTCGGATGAAAAGCGAAATAATGCATATGTGAAAGACGAAGGTATGCATACATGCACAGTTTCGAGTGAAAACCGAAATAATGCATATGAAAAACCCGAAGTAATGCATACATGCACAGTTTCGGTTGAAAGCCGAAATAATGTCTAAATGCACAGTTTCCATATGCGCAATTTCGGTGCCCCTGCGATGTCCTAGGGTAGGACCATATACTCCATCCCTGCATTACATCAGAGTAGCACAAAACTACTCCAACATATTAACAATGGCATTGTTACATTTTTTTTCGTTTGTACACGCTTATTTTCTTCACTTCTCACATTTTAACCAAAAACAAAAACCAAAATTAAAAATTACATGGTGCCTCTGACGGCATTCAAACCTGAACATGCTGGAGCTACTACATGGTCCAACGATTTTTGCAGGGAGGTGACGCTGATTGTGATACCACTAACTCTCTCTTGAAAATTGTGACAGAAATATGATGTCATAGGAGATTTTGTTCGAGCAGTCAATTGTTTTGAGAATTTCTGCCTGAAAAGTGTTTCATCAGATTTATGATCTGAGTTGTTCTAACTTGCTCTATTGTTTTTTTTTGAAAGCTGCTCTATTTTGCTTTAACTTAAAGCCGCTCTGTACTTTGGTCGGTTTCATTAAACTCAACTAATAGCAATGTTTTTCACTGCATACTAGCCTTTAAATAAGATAAATTTACAAATATTCTGCTCCACGTTCCTGAAAATAAATTTAATATTTAGATCACAATAATCGAAAATCAATTTTTAGTTTAGTAAAGATTAAAACCACATTCAACTGATAATTGTGGCCTGTGCGACCCTGTTAAGGTCACATGACCGCACGTGACAGCTGTAGATGTCACTGTGAATTTTTCTTTACTACACTTCAGTGTGAACTTTTCCTCGTACTCCAACGACGTCGTAACGCGCAGCTGACTATCCCCAACCAGAAGTGTCTAGAGAAACATTTCTAATTGGAAAATTGTGTGTGTGTATACAGAAATTAGTAAAAAATCATTACATCTTTAAATAATAGGAAACCTCTTATTTTTCTTTAGCTAAATAAAAGTTTGTGTGTCAGTAAACGATTTTGTGGTAGTCGCAATCGGAGCGCAATAA
>NW_023482897.1:0-1732 GCF_013731165.1 Rhagoletis pomonella | reverse complement strand
AACTTGTAGTGGTTCCTAATGAGTCTATATGTTACCCAGTCGTACTAGGTAGGGATTTTATAGACGTAAGTAACGCAAAGTTGAAAATTGGAAATATTGAATTAACACATAAAATATCACAAGTTGATACTGAAAGCAATGTATTTAAAGTTGATAACATTAACGAAGGTGTGATAGAAAATAAGAACGCACGTAATATAAATATAGTTAACGCTACATTTCAAAGTGAAGACAATGAAAGTAACGAAATGAATAAGGTCATATCACAAATTTTTGCGCTAGATGTACACGATATGAATACGTTCGAATATAAGATAGGCGAAGAAACTAGTTTCTGTGACAGAAAGAAATTTGAAGAGATATTCCACAAAGAATATGTACAGCCACGAAGACCCGCAAACCCTATGGCAAAACAGGAAATAAAGCTGACATTGGAAAATAATAAGCCATTTAGTTGTACCCCGAGAAGACTAGCGTATAGTGAAATGGCAGAGTTGCAGAAAATAATCGACGAATACCTGGGTAAGGGATATATACAACCTAGTGTATCAGATTTTGTATCACCAATTGTATTAGTGAAGAAAAAGACCGGTGAACTTCGAATGTGCGTAGACTTCACGCAATTGAATAAAATAACAGCAAAAGATAACTATCCCATGCTCCTTATAGATGACCTGTTCGATAGTAAATAAGAAGCTGTTTACGAAATTGGATTTGAAAAATGGTTTCTTTTACGTGTTTGTTGACAAAGACTCTGTAAAATATAACGCCATTTGGGCTGAGAAACGCACCGGCAACATTTCAAAAATTCATAAATAAAGTCTTTTCAGGTATGATTCGAAACGGTGAAGTAATCATATACCTTGATGATATTATGATAGCGACAGAAACTATCGAATAACATTTTACAATACTAAAGAAAGTTTTTCAGCTGTTACTGCAAAATAGATTAGAATTGCGTTTGGATAAGTATGAGTTTCTTCAGTCAAAAATTTCATATCTAGGGTACGTTATTACCAGCGAGGGCATAAGGGCGGATGAAAAAGACTGAAAGCTATACAAAATTTCGCTGTGCCGACAAAGGTTCAGGAAGTTCAAAGTTTCTTGGGGTTATGCTCGTATTTCCGCAGATTCATAAAATATTTTACAATAGTAGCGAAGCCTCTATATGATCTCGTGAAAAAAGAGAAGAAATTCCAGTTCGGTCAAGTAGATATGGAAACTTTTGCAACGCTTAAGAGAAAACTTATAGAATCACCTGTGTTAGCAATATACGACCCTAAGGACATAACCGAACTGCATTGCGACGCAAGTGCGTTGGGATTTGGGGCGATATTGTTTCAAAAGAAAAGCGACACAAAGTTACACCCAGTGTTTTATTTTTCTAAACGTACAACTGACATTGAAGCTAGGTACCATAGCTTCGAACTGGAAACATTAGCAATAATTTACACGCTAAAAAGATTCAGGGTTTACTTACAAGGCATTCGGTTTAAGATAGTCACAGATTGCAATTCTCTGACACTAACCCTTAATAAAAAAGAAATTAACCCAAGAATCGCCAGGTGGGCATTGTTATCAACTTTAAATACATTGCTTTCAGTATCAACTTGTGATATTTTATGTGTTAATTCAATATTTCCAATTTTCAACTTTGCGTTACTTACGTCTATAAAATCCCTACATAGTACGACTGGGTAACATATAGACTCATTAGGAACCACTACAAGTT
>NW_023482896.1:0-1732 GCF_013731165.1 Rhagoletis pomonella | reverse complement strand
ATTAAAAAAAAAAACTCATTACTAGAAAAAAATTCAAAAACCTGTAAACAATGAAATTTTCTTGAGCATTTAAATTTTAAGAGTTCATATTGGTTTTCAGCATTAAAGAGAGACTACAAGAACCACAATTATCCATTTAAGAAATTTAACCTCACAGGACTGTGGAGTTTATATACATAATATATGCAACCCACACTTTCTCTGTATCTCTAACCGCAATTTCTTTTTTTTTCAAATAAATCGCAACAAATTTCCTTGCTGTGCAACTCTGCTACTCTCTCTCTACCTTTCATCCTTTACTCCTTTCGTAGTCACTCAAACTTGAAATGCTCTTTCCTTCCGCGTTGTCTCATTTTTATTACAATTTTCTTTTATCACTTTTAAAGTCTCACACTATAGACGTATGCGCCAGAGTCTCCACACTACACAGCCACACCATCAACTACGATTTTAGGTGGCACTTCTCAGCGACTCAATTCATTGCCCCACATTTTATTGGCACTGTGAGGCCTTTTGATGATTTTCATGACCGTCTCTCTGTTCTGTGCTTTACGGCGGTGTGGCTGATTTATGCGCTTACATTAAAAATCTTAAAAATCGCAATCAAGTATCAGCCCAACTACTACATACAAAAGCAAATACTTATATGTAAATATGTACATACATACATCCATATGCAACCAAGCACTGTAACGTCGCACAGCAAATAATACAGGAGTTTAAAGTGCAAAGCGGCAGAAAGAAATCACATTAACTGAAATGAATTGAAAGGAATTGAAATGAAAGTGAGCTTGCGAAAGTGGAAGTGGATATAGAAATGCAAAAGAAATCAAAAAAAAAATAAGGAAAAGAAATAAAACAAGAATGAAGGGAAATACAAGAAATTGGCACAGGAGGCGTGCGTTGAAGCGAAAGTACTCGCTTTTATGAAGTAATTGTACAATTAATATGACTTACAAGAGAAACACCAGTGCACATCTAGATACTTACACATAGATACGTATGTATCTAATTAAGACATGTGCTAAGGGAACAACAAAACCTCAACATTCTGTTTAGACTGAATGGATTTATTTTTTGATACGAGTATATACAATAAATTTGTACCTATTTGTAAAAAAAAGTGGATTCTTTTCGTGCATTTCTTGTAAAGAACTCTTTTATGTGCTAATTAAAAAAAGCAAGAAAAAGAATCGCTGTATACAGAGACCTAGGTGTTAACCGGAAGGAGGCGTGTAGCGAGTAGATGAAGAGGAGACAAGTAAGGTCTCTGCAGTAAGGTCTCAAGGGTGGACTGCGCATTATTTGAGTAGTCGGCAATAGTAAAAAAATATTTCGAGGCCAAACATCGAACCCAATAATGGGGATGCTTCCAGTATTCAGACTGTCAGCGCCTTCGCCACTCGATACTCACTCCTGCTCATTGAGAGAACTCTTCCGCAAACTGATATACATATAAAAGCAGTAAGACCACATATCGCCCTTCACCACGTACCGACGACGAAGAAGTAGTTGGATTTCAGTGAGTCCGAAGGAAGATGTAGTGTGGCGAGGAATGTCTCGATGCCGCTAGGGAAAAAGTTGTGATCTCCAGGCGATCGTGCGCAACGCGTATTGAGTTGAAGTCCTATAAGTTGTTGAACAGTTGCGGACAACGGGATCGAAGCAAGAAAAGAAAGAGAAGAAAGAACAAAGCCAAAAAGGCGACTCCGCCAAATGCACTAGATAATAC
>NW_023482895.1:0-1732 GCF_013731165.1 Rhagoletis pomonella | reverse complement strand
GGCGACCACACTGGCGCTGCGTAGTTCAAAACCGGCCGGCCTATTGCCTTGTATGTTGCCAGCAACGTTTCTTTGTCTTTGCCCCAAGTACTGCCGGCTAGCGACTTGAGGACCTTGTTGAGGCTCTGTACATTATTGACAATAGCGGTTGCGTGAGCAGAGAAGAAGAGCAGGCTGTCGAAATTTACTCCGAGTATTTTGGGGTTATTCACCGTCGGAATTGGTGCGTCATCGACGTGAATTCCCAGCGGTAGCCGACCTCCTTCGGCCAGGTTGTGAACAGGGTCGCAGAGGATTTCGTAGGGGAGAGGGCTAGACACTTTGCAGTGAAGAAGCGAGAAAGTTCGGAGAGATACCCGTTTACTTTCGAACACAGGTCATCAATTCCATTCCCAGTCGCCATGATCGAGCAATCGTCAGCGTAAGAGACAATCGAGACTCCCACTGGTGGTTGAGGGAGCTTTGAAATGTAAAAGTTAAACAGTAGCGGGGAAAGGACACCACCCTGTGGAAGCCCCTGTTTTATTTTTCTAAGTTTACTCGATTTGTCTCTAAACATTACCGACGAGTGCCGACCACTCAGATAATTTGCCGACCACCGTTTGAGCCTCTGTGGGAGAGAGGAAGCCTCTATATCTTCTAGTAGCGTGGAATGGCTGACAGTGTCAAAAGCTTTTGACAGGTCCAACGCTACTAGAATCGTTCTCTCACAGGGACGTTTACGGTTAAGGCCACGAGTTATCTAAGTGTTTATGGCGTTAAGTGCTGTTGTTGTACTGTGCACTTTACGGAAACCATGCTGATGCTTCGCTGGGGTCAAGTGGTTTATGAAATACAAGAGCAGCAAGGCCTCGAGCGTCTTCGTTACCGGGGAAAGGAGTGTTATCGGCCGATAAGAATCTCCTATGTTGGCAGGTTTCCACTGTTTGAGCAGTGGGACCACTCTCCCCACCTTCCAGATGTC
The DNA here is from genome assembly GCF_013731165.1 of Rhagoletis pomonella. Classification (NCBI taxonomy): domain Eukaryota; kingdom Metazoa; phylum Arthropoda; class Insecta; order Diptera; family Tephritidae; genus Rhagoletis; species Rhagoletis pomonella. Next base: position 768 of record NW_023482895.1, on the reverse strand, counting down.
TGGGATGATGAGAGTGGCCATAGACAAGTTGAGGACCTACGTTAGGTACGCTACCCCCGCAGGACCCAAATTTTTCAGCATCAGCATGCATATTCCGTCGGGACCCATGGCTTTGGAGGCTTTCGCCTTCCCGATGGCCACTTGAACTTCACCGCAAGTGAAAGCAAGGGGGCACAGGTTGTTGGCAGTTTGTGCAGCCTTCTGGTCACTCGACGCTTGGCTTTGTCCACCGGAGGATGCAGTATGAACTGCCGGTTAAAATAGCTCGCGCATCGCTCCGGGTCCGACGAAGCATGGTCGCCGAAGGAAATTTCGACTCTGTCGTCGTGCTTCGTCGGATTGGACAGCGGCCTCACGGTTGACCAAAGCTTGCTCACACCAGAGGTGAATTTACAGGTCTTCAGATGCTCCTCCCACTTCTTCCGCTAATGTACGTTTACTAGTTGCCGAATCTCCGCGAGCTGCACCAGCAGTGACAGCCCTGCGGAACTTACGTTCACCGAGATGGACGTCGGTTGGTGTGGGGAGCGCTGTGAAGGTGTTTTCGGTAAACTCCGCGTAACCTTTCCAATCAGCTTTAGAAAAGTTAATATAGGTCCGGTGTTTGGCGGAGGCAAAGTCGGTTGGTTTATCTATCGAGATGACTATGGGTAGGTGGTCTGATGCTAAAGTCAGCATAGGTCGCCATGTTATGCTGTTTATCAGACCAGCGCTGACTATGGTGATGTCTGGCGAGCTACTGCAGTTACCCATAATCCTGGTGGGTGC
>NW_023482894.1:0-1732 GCF_013731165.1 Rhagoletis pomonella | reverse complement strand
AACACGGTGGTATCTATATTGATCAGTGGGTCAATTGGTGACCGCAGTTGTATGAAACACGCATCTTTTACTTGAGCTGAGACCGTATTATTTATTCCAGATACTTGAGCTTGTATCCTCCTCGAGGGCAGATGAATCCTACGCTTAAGTCTTTCAGTAATGAAAGAGCACTCCGATCCGGAATCTATTAGAGCGCGGGCCGAAAAATTTGTATTATTAAAATATATATTGACTCGGGCGGTCCCTAATAGAATTCCTATGTTGGTATTAGCAAAGCAGGATTGGACATTTTGGGTTGGTCCTTTGTTTGCTTTGGTAGCATCGTGTCTTGCCTGAGCTTGAGCAGAAGTTGACGCGATGTTCTCTGACCCATCGGATACGTTTGTTTGATGCCTTTGGTTCATAGTTGCTTTTGGCTGAAATGCTTGAATGTGAAGGAGCGTGTGGTGTCTTTGGTGACAGACGCTGCAATTAAATGAGCATGTACACCTAGTCACAGTATGTCCAGAAGATAAGCAATTCAAGCAACCATGATTATTTTTAATGAAGGCGATTCTGTCTGCCGTTGTTATTTTAAGAAATTTTTGGCATTTTGACAGTTTGTGATTATTGCCTTTACAAAATTTGCACAGAATCTTGGCTACGCTTGCTTGGTAGGCCCCGTGCCTTTTCTGAGTTTCATTGTTTTTGCTATTTTGGGGCTTTGAAAATCGAGGGTGTTTTACAGCTTTAATATCTGATATTGTTTCAAGTGTTTGAAACCTATTCGAGAGGAATTTATCCATATCCTCCCACTTGGAAATTTCAGTTTTATTTTCAATTGTTTGTTCCCAAAGAGCCAATGTACTCTCTGGCAATTTCGTAGAGCAGAGATATGTAACTATGGCGTCCCAATTGGATACGTCAATTTGATGACATCGCAAAGCCGATAAACAATTATTAATATTTCTTTGTAACTCTTTTAATGAGGTACCGCACTCACTTTCTACTGACTCTAGGTTAAAAAGAATTTTTATCTGCGAATTCTCGAACCTATCACATAGGTTTTTCCATGCAGTATTGAAGCCCTCGTTTGTAACATCACATTTGCTAACTATCTCTTTGGCCTCCCCCTGAGTTTTCTGGTTCAAATGAAACAACTTTTCTACAGGAGTGAGGCGCTTATTATTGATATATATGGCCGTAAACATGTCACGGAATGTAGGCCACGAGAGATAATCGCCTTTGAACACATCCGTATCACACGGTGGGAGATGGATGTTGTGTTCTCTGGCCGACATATCCTCGGTATCTTTGTCACTTTTGACGAGCTTCGAATGGAGTTCTGCCATGTTCGACATGGAGCGCAGATAAGTAGAATAGGTACTTTTATACTTAGCCTTCACTGAGGCTGATTTTGCTTCTACCGCACCTGAACTTAAATACTCTTCGTACGCTATCTTTGCTTTCCTCCACATGGCTTTCAGTTCCTCTTGCTGGATGGCAAGAGTGTATTTTGTGTGCTCTGTTTCAGTCATGCTATTGTAGTCGGCCTCAAACTCAGGCACAACATCAGCTAATCGGATAATGTTTCCATTTTTAAGATCCTAATGAAAATAAGTTACGAGAGGACTACGAAAATGATAACTTTCCCAAAGTTTTCAGCGAATAAACCACCACAATCAAATAAGTTAACACCGCAATTTAGGTGCAATTTCGCACGGATATCAAATTATTTATTAAATATCAAGCG
>NW_023482893.1:316-1733 GCF_013731165.1 Rhagoletis pomonella | reverse complement strand
AGATGGGCCGGTAACTTTCTATGAGCGAAGAATCTTTATGTGGTTTTAGTATAGGCACTACTACGGCTGTCTTAAAACTCTGCGGAATTATGCCGACGTTCAGAATTGAGTTATAAAGTTGGAGTAGTCTATGTTTGACGGAAATGGGAATATGGCTACGGTGACCATCCGTTCTGTTTTTTGCAGGACCATACTGTTTTTCAAAGGTCGGTCCTGCGTAATTTTTCAAATTTAAAAATCCTGAAAATGTACTGATTTTTTCCAAGTGTCCTGCATTTGTCCCGCATTTTATTCGTTATTTTAAAATTATCGGATAAAGGATGGATTTTTTCAAAAAAGTGTTTTTTGGTACTTTTCGTAGCTTTTCTTCAATATCTCATGAAAAAATCTCCCAATCAACGTAAGCGACTTACAGCTCGAATGGTATTGATGTGCCTCTTACCAAAATATATAACTTGTGGCGACTTCAATGAAAATTATTAGTGCTACAGGCGACCATTTGCATTTTGTCGTCAAAGTCCAAAAAAGTGAGATTTTCAAACAAATACGCAGTTTCGTTTGATTATTTTTTTTCATTATTTCAAAAGTTCGATAAAGAAGATATATCATTACACTAAATTTTGAACCAAAGATAATGAAAATCGGATTAGAAATGTAGATGCTATGGAGCGCAATCTGGACAAATTATATATTTTGGTAAAGGGCACTTTGTAACTCGTCGTTAACGTCGATTCATGATGTCGATTTTTGACAAATAACTGCGAAAAGTACCAAAAAAACAAAAAAAGAAGGGTATTGTTTTCATTTTGAACGACTCAAAATTTGCCTATAAAATAATCTTTTAATGATTTTCACTTTTCGTGTAAGCTGTTGAAATTATAATATGTTTTACTATACTTTTATAAATAATCATGTAAAAAAAGATTAATATCGATGAAGAAAACGTGATTCATTTTTAAAGTTCAAAATGTAATAAGAATTTAGAATCATAAATACTCTTTTGATATCGAAATGAATTCAAAATAACGTAAGCGCCATTTTTTTCAAAATTTTATTTTTGATGCAGAAATGCATCTAGACGCTTTAGGGATATTTCTGCATCAAAAGGAAAATTTTGAAAAAAATTTCGCTTACGTTATTTTGGCGGTTAGGGCTCGATATTTTTATACTACGTAAATATATGTAGGCATATTTTTGAAAAATTGTCCTTCATTTTGAATCCATATTTATGGTCACCGTAAATATGGCGCAACATATCGTAATTTATTTGGTCAAAGCCTGGGGTTTTACCTTTACATGATTTTAAAGCAGAATCTATTTCAGCAATACTAATATTACTTTCAAGGAAAAGAGCAAGGCGGTCCATGGTATCGGCTGCACGCATGTAAGGTATATTGTTGGAAGAGGCTATGAATTG
>NW_023482893.1:0-216 GCF_013731165.1 Rhagoletis pomonella | reverse complement strand
GTTATAAAGTTGGAGTAGTCTATGTTTGACGGAAATGGGAATATGGCGCAACATATCGTAATTTATTTGGTCAAAGCCTGGGGTTTTACCTTTACATGATTTTAAAGCAGAATCTATTTCAGCAATACTAATATTACTTTCAAGGAAAAGAGCAAGGCGGTCCATGGTATCGGCTGCACGCATGTAAGGTATATTGTTGGAAGAGGCTATGAATTG
>NW_023482892.1:0-1733 GCF_013731165.1 Rhagoletis pomonella | reverse complement strand
TGCAATTGCTGGCTTATGCCGATGACATCGACATCATCGGTAACAAAAACCGCGAAGTCTGTTCTGCCTTTTCCAAGATTTGGCGTATTGTGTGAAAGACTGAAGCCCACCGTCAATGAACTGATTGGGCCTTATCAGTGTGGCTTTAGACCTGGCAAATCCACCATAGACCAGGTATTCACAATACGCCAAATCTTGGAAAAGACCCGCGAGAAAAGGATCGACACTCACCACCTATTTGTCGACTTTAAAGCCGCTTTTGACAGCACTAAAAGGAGTTGCCTATACGCCGCTATGTCTGAATTTGGCATCCCCTCAAAACTCATACGGCTGTGTAAAATGACGTTGAGCAATATCACCAGCTCCGTCAGAATTGGGAAAGACCTCTCCGAGCCGTTCGCCACAAAATGGGGTTTCAGACAGGGCGACTCCCTTTCATGTGACTTCTTTAATCTGATGTTGGAGAAGATAATAAGAGCTGCAGAACTGAACCGCTCAGGAACAATTTACTACAAGAGCGTGCAATTGCTGGCTTATGCCGATGACATCGACATCATCGGTAACAAATACCGTGAAGTCTGTTCTGCCTTTTCCAAGTTGGATAGGGAAGCAAAGCGAATGGGTCTGGTGGTAAACGAGGACAAGACGAAGTATCTCCTGTCATCAAACAAACAGTCAGCACATTCACGCCTTGGCACCCACGTCACTGTTGACAGTTACAATTTCGAGAAAGTAGAGAATTTCGTTTACTTGGGAACCAGCATTAACACCGATAATAATGTCAGCATTGAAATCCAACGCAGAATCACTCTTGCCAACAAGTGCTACTTTGGACTGAGTAGGCAATTCAGGAGTAAAGTCCTCTCTCGACGTACGAAAACCACGCTCTATAAGTCACTCATCATGCCCGTGCTGGTATATGGCGCAGAAGCAAGGACAATGACAACATCCGATGAGGCGGCTCTTGGAGGGTTTGAGAGAAAGATTTTGCGAAAGATTTATGGGCCTTTACGCGTACGGACGGCGAGTACCGCAGACGATGGAACGATGAGCTGTATGAGCTTTACAACGATATGGACATAGTGCAGCGAATTAAAATACAGCGGCTCCGCTGTCTTGGTCATGTCGTTCGAATGGACACCGACGCTCCAGCTCTGAAAGTATTCAACTCGGAACCCGCTGGTGGTAGCAGAGGAAGAGGGAGGCCCCCACTGCGATGGAAAGATCAGGTGGAGAAGGACTTGGCTTCACTTGGCGTTTCCAACTGGCGTCAGTTGGCACAGAGGAGAAACGACTGGCGTGCTTTGCTGAACTCGGCCAAAATCGCTTAGGCGGTTACAGCGCCAAAAAAGAAGAAGAAGACATATCCATATATACATGCATACATATGTACATATGTCCTTGAACAACAGGCCACAAATAAATTTTTTCACCAAGGACTATATTTCATTCAGGTATACAGCATAACTGCTACAAGTAGCAAACTATTTTGGGGGTGTTAACAAGTGCTTACTTGTTTTTTGTTTCTGCGGCACAAACGATTATAATATCTTCGTTACTTACTTTTCTCTGTAAAGACAAAATACATGCATATGCACATACATACATAAATGCATATCAATTATGTTTCCTTTACACCCCTTTTACGGCTAAACTGTACTTCTAAGGTATAAACAATTATATATCATTAGAAAGGTATTTTGATGCTGATGTGCAGGCAATTTTTAAAATTT
>NW_023482891.1:0-1733 GCF_013731165.1 Rhagoletis pomonella | reverse complement strand
AAAGTAATCAAATAAATCTGCGGATGTCCTTTAAAAAGTCATATAATGGAGTAGGTATGTATACACACATATATATGTACGTAAGTGTGTATGTGTTTGTGTTAAGCTACCAAACACTCCGATGCAGCGAATCGAAGTATGTAGTTCAAAATTAGTGGCGAACTAGCTGAAGTGGGCAGGGTCTGGTTCCTCAAGCTATTTTCGGGAAACTTCGGGACATTTACGTGATTTTTTTTGAGAGTTTTGGGTCCAAAGACTAGACATTGCATGAATTTTATAAAAGATTATCAAATCGGGACCTTTCTGGATGTTTCGTGCAGTGTTTTTGAGACATATTCGGTTCTTTCACGAGGTTTAACGTAAAAAAAAAAACTTTTGTGGGATTTTACGAAAACTTTTGGGTTTAGACGTCTTTCGAGGCCTTTTTGGGATTACTTTGAAATTTTCAGGATTTTTAGGCATTTTGCGGAATTCACGGACTTTTTCGCTACTTTTCAAGAAGTTTCTGGTCCAAAAAAAAAGCTTTTAAGACTTTTAGAGCTTTTTCGAAAATTTGCGGTATTTTTTCGTAACTGTTTTGCTTAATCCTTTAGGGAGTTTGTGGTATTAACTGAGATTTGTCGAAACTTTCACGGGACCTTTTGTAAAGATTTAGGTCAAAAATAATACGTTTAGGATTTTTTTCAAGATTTTTCGGAAAGTTTTAGAATTTGCAATGGTTTAGGATTACTCGTAATTTTTCGATATTTTGTCGGAAACTTGCGGACTTTTTCGAAACCTTTTTGGATTGTCATGTCAAAAATAAGCATACTTGAATTCGTTTTGGCATTTCGGAAAGTTTTGGGTACCTTTTGGAATGTTTCTGAATAATTTATGCTTCTACTTCCTTGAATATTTTCAAGACTCTTCCGGAATTTTCTTTTGGAAAGTATTTTCAGAATTTTTTCTGGTTTTTTCCTGAAAATTTTTGTATATGGAATTATTTCACTTGTCTGGATTTCTAAGTAAAAAATTACCATTATTTAATTCTCTCGGATATTTTGTTTGAGGTTTTCCGGGATTTTTCGAAACTGTTTTTGTGGAACTTTGGGACTTTTCGAAACTTTTTCAATACCCTTTGGGACTTTTCAATAAGTTTTGGGTAACAAAATAATAAATTTTGCGACCTTTTCGGACGTTTTCTAAGATTTCTGGATATTTTTGTTAATAGTTTGATACTGTCTCAAAGGAAATTAAAATTTTTTAATTTTTTAGTAGGTTTTCGGTTATATTTGTAATTTTGACGTGGCTTTCCGAATACTTCTTGTTCAGGTTTTCGGAAATACTCGATTTTTTTTAGTAGCGTTTCGGAAATTTCCGTACTTTTTCAAGATTTTTCGAGCAGTTTGCAGATTTCTTTGGAACCTTTTGGGGTTTTTATACAGTAGCAGGTCTAAACCGATAATTTTTTCGAAATTTTCATGATTGTTTGGAAACTTTTAGGTTTTAAAAGGACCTTATTTGGAATTTATGTTTGAATTTTCTTTCGATACTTTAAGGCATTTTAAGGAAATTTTATACATTTTTCAGTTTTTTTTTAGACATCCCCTTTTTTTGAAACTTTCGTTATTATTTGAGTTTTTTTCGCAGCCTCTCTGTTTTTTTCTGGACGTTTCAAGTCTCAACACTAGAAACATTAGCCCACACCTCTGCTGCTTAGCACAACTCGAGTTTTAACTGTCTCGCTTTGCATC
>NW_023482890.1:0-1733 GCF_013731165.1 Rhagoletis pomonella | reverse complement strand
AAAAAATCTGATTAAAAAGTTGAAAATTTGCATAAAAATTTGCTGGACTTTCGGGAGTTTTGCAAGTAGTTTGGGAATTATATTTTTGTTTTTTTTCATAGAATCAACCATATTTTTATAAAAAATTGGTGCAAAAATATTAAAAAAAAATTATTTGCATATATTGTGAAAAATTTGCTGTGTCAGTAGTGTATGTAAATCATTAATATATGTATGGGAAATGTTTAGTTATTGGCCCACCGCTTTGGGGGTGGGGGCGGAGGGGGAGGGGGCGTGGTCCCCTAAACCGCCCTTATTCGAAAGAGGACAGTCCCCTTTTTACGACAAGCCGCACCCCCTCCCTTCAGGATCCACCACAGATCCCTTCGGAACCGTTTGAAAAAATGGGGAAAAACGGCATTTACCGATGTAAACTGAGCAGTTTGAAGTGGAATATAACCCAACTAACAGAAACCGTGAAATTTTGATATAAAAGAAATTATCCCAAGTTGGTTATCAGGCGATGTTGTATAAAAAGTTAGTTAAAAAAAAATCACTAAAACTGTTGTTATATTAAAAAAAATTATATAGCATTCGCACATTTATTTAAACCAAACGCAAATCAATTTAACCCAAACGCAAATTAAATTAAACTAAACGCAAATTAATTTAACCCAAACGCAAATTAAATTAAACCAAACGCAAATTAATATAACCCAAACGCAAATTAATTTAACCCAAACGCACATTAATTTCACCCAAACGAAAATTAAATTAAACCAAACGCAAATTAAATTTGCACCTTGTTATATTAGAATGGAAGGGGATATAAAACTGCATACCTAGAATTTTTCCAGCAATCTGAATAGAAAGTTGCAAGTTAGTACACAAATTTACTGAATTTTCCTGAGTTTTGCACAAAGTTTAGAGATTTTGTTTTTATGTTTTATGGTGAGGTGTGAACTATATTTTTATTAAAAAATATTGAGAATACATTAGAAACAAACACTTTGAATATATTGCGAAAAATTCTCTGTGCCAATACTTTTGTCTGGCACTGTATATATTTTTTCTCAAATTAGGTACAATTTAAAAACTTCGTTTTCCATCCCTGGTTCAGGTAAAAATTGCATTGTCCCGTTGCGTTGTGCGAGCGAGTGGCCATTACATATATATGCACATTAGCGTGGGCCGAAAATCCACTTTTTTAGAATTTAAATTGGTAAGCAAAAATATGGTTCATTACGCTCTAAATCTAATCTGTGTGAAATGTGAAAATTTTTGGTCAGTATCCTATGTTCGCTCAAGTCAATCAAAGTCCAAGTACTAAAAAAAAAGTAAGTGCGCCTGGGCCACACTGGAGAAGTGAAACTTACGTTACATGCATATCGTCGTTTAAAGTACAGAACCGCGTATCGTCATTCTGCAAAACCGTAACTGACATTGGCTGCCAAAAATTGGATTTGCTCACACAAGCTCTTGGCTCAATCCTTATCCATTCGCCCTGAAATATACTAGCCAGAAATGCGATTACTTTATAAAAAAGAGAACCATATGAGTGTTTTTACGCTCTAGAAAATAATTTCTACAACTTAACATACGCGGTTCTGCATTTTGTTGATACGCGGTTTTGCACTTTAAACGACGATATCTATTCTGTCTCATAACCAATATACATACATACATATGTATGTGCATACATACATTCATCTGCTTTTGCTTAAGGTTTTATTTTTTGTCTTTTCTATCTAGAT
>NW_023482889.1:0-1733 GCF_013731165.1 Rhagoletis pomonella | reverse complement strand
CGATTTGTATACACTCGGAAGATTGTGATCGATGTAACTAATAAAGATGATCAGGAAGAAATTTTGGTAACAGAACACAATAGGCCACACAGAAATGCAAAAGAAAACTATAAACAAATAACAAATGACTATTTTTTTCCAAATATCAAGAAGAGATTAACACAGTTAATAAAGGTTTGCAAGACATGTTTGACATCAAAATATAATAGAAAACCAGACAATCACAAGATTGGAGAAACCCCAATTCCAATTTACCCAGGGGAAATCTTGCATGTTGACATTTATTCGACTGCAAGGACTTAATTTTTGACGTGCCTTGACAAATTTTCCAAATTCGCAGTGGTAAAAAGACTACAAACACGAACTATACCTGATGTGAAGGTGGGTATTATGGAAGTGCTGAACATGTTTCTGAAAACAAAAATTATGGTATGTGATAACGAACCATAACTTAAGTCGGAAACCATTAAAAACTACATTAAAAACGTCCATGGCATAAGTCAACATGAGGTCCCGCCTTACCATAGTAAGTCGAATGGACAGGTGGAACGATTCAACAGTACATTGACAGAAATAGCTAGATGCTTACGAAATGAGGGTGTCTCAAATGATGTCGTGGAGTTGATCTTGTTGGCAACAATTAAGTACAACAATTCGATCCACTCGGTCGCGGATCATAAGCCTATAGACGTAATTTATGGAAAGGAAACCTTAATATAGAGGAGAGACTTAGAAAAAAACAGACAAGAGATTTAACATTTCATAATAGGAAAAATAAATACAGAACATATGAAAAGGGAGATGTTGTATACGTGAAGGTAAACAAGCGACTAGGGAATAAGTTGTCAAATATTTACGAACAGAAGATGGTTCAGGAAGATTTGGGTACTACCGTTAAAATAGATGGTAAAAAAATTCATAAGGATAATATCCGATAATTTCAGGTTTTTTCTCGCCGCTGCCACAGCTAAAATTGTTGACTATTCCAACTCACCATATACTTTGATAGAGGATGGCGAAGCCGCGGTTTACGAGGAAATGAATTATTTGATTCACAAGACGGAAATAAAGGATTTCTTAGGATAGCTAACGAATGTCTGGAAATTGCCAAGGACTTTTCATACACCGAACTACAAAAAACAATAGAGATAGACTCCGAACAAATAATTAGAATGGTTGATATATTGACACTGCATCATAGGCAAGCACGTAGCATCAATTTGCTAGACACCGCGCTGAAATATGTTGCAGGGACTCCTGATTTCTATGACTTTTATGACGTAAAAATAAGAACAGAAGCATTGATAGAAAGTAATAATGAACAGATTTTCGTAAATGCGGAAGTAACAAATAAAATTAAAGAGTTAACAAAAAAAAATTAACAATTTAAAAACAGACAACTCATTCACCAAAGAAGACAACCTTTTTGAACTTATTTCACATAGAAATAACATTATTATCTTAGAATTAAATAATATCATATACTCTGTTATTATGGCAAAAATGAACATTGTAAATCCCTTATTGCTAACAAGGAATGAAGTAGTAACAATTGGATTCGAAAAGATAAAATTAGCGTAGCAAATATACTTAGTAATTCAAAGTTGAAGGTTATGCAAAACAACGAAACAATATATTTTGTTATCCAATATCCAGTTATTAAAGAATTTTTGAAGAAGTTTTTTGTCAGGGCTGTAATTAAAAATGAAAAAATTGTAATCTTTGAATCCAAT
>NW_023482888.1:0-1733 GCF_013731165.1 Rhagoletis pomonella | reverse complement strand
ATATCAGCATTTTAGTTGAAAGGACGTTTTGCTCGTCGCTCTCTTCATCGCTCCACTACATTCCTGTCATTAGTTTTATTCAGATACCACAAATGCGCGATCCAGAAAATTCGTCTATCATTCTTGCCACAAATGTATGTTTTCTTCGAAAATACTCAAGTACTACCAGTAGAGTACTCTACTGTCAAATACCTTTTACTCGCAGTAGTTACGGAAGGCAAAGTAAATACTCTACGCGTCTTGCTATTGATCGGTAGTTTACGTACGCTTGCAGAAACTGGTTTATGCTTACTCACCCTTGACCCGAACGATGAGAGTAAAGGAGGGAAAGTATTTGCGCGGCGATCGGATGTCTTGTTAGGCCCTTTAAATGGAATTGCGCAGGAGTTTAATCTGCATATACATACTTAAAAAACCCAAATATTAAAACTCAAAGAATCCGGGAAACTTTATAATATAAACATCTGAGTATCGTTCGCAAGTCCTTTGCCACATATTGTTTTTTGTTAGCTTTTTTTAAATATACATATATACATCCATATAAGGCATGAACAAAATCTATTTTTATATAAAATGAGCAACACCCTCGACAAAAAAAATTCTAAAAAATCAGCGGTAATTTTTAGCTACTCGAAACTTGCACTTTATTATAATAAAATTGAACGGCCCTGCAAAAAATTGTGGGACTAATCTCTAAAGAGAGTATTCCAAGATTATTCTCTATCGGGTACAATTGGGCATTAATTAGTCGCCACTAGTCTCGTACGGGTACTAATGGAGGTCAATTAGTCTCGACTCATCCCTTATGGGTATGATTGGAGATCAATTAGTCCCCAACTCATCTCCAACGGGTACTATTAACGATTTAATGATATGTACGCACTTATTCAATGAAATTTCATGTGCGGCGTTGGCACGCAGATAGAGTATTCGCCTAACAAAACTGAGCACCCCGGTTCGAATCTCAACTGGCGCAAATTTTTATTTTTATTTTTTAAAAGTGACTAAACGCTTTTTATACCCGTTCGGATATAAAGGTTTACAATTAGTCTCTTCATAGGACATGCTCGAACAAAAGCGAACAGTTCATTCCATATAAAGAGATCAAAAGTGGTATTAGTCGCATGCTCCTTTGCGATTGCTCCCGGAGTCATCCCGGATTAGTCCCATTTTTTGCAGGGGGGCTACCAAACTGCGTACCGAAAATTTTTCTAAAATTTTTGAATAAAAAGTTTGAAAGTTTAACGAACATTTTTTTAAGTTTGATTTATTTTTATGAAATTTGTACAAAGTTTGCAAGAAGGATGTATATGGGTTTGTTATAAAATGAGCTATATTTTAAATGAAAGTTAACGAACATGATTTATGATGGAAAGCATTTTGAATATTGTGAAAAAACTAATTTACGAATACTTACTGTATGTACATTAGAGTGGCCTCTTTGTTGTATGAAAAATTTGGAATGCATGAATCCAAAAGTTTTCGCACAGAATAATGTGAGGTTGGGGATATAAATAAATACGTAATTAGTTTAAAAGCCTTCAGGTGATTCCTAGAGTTCCGGGTTGAGCTTTTTCGACCAAACATGTCGAAATTACACCAATTTCTTTTATTTTGCATTTTTTTTAAGTATATATAGAAAAATTCTACATTATGCTTTATTTAAAAGGATATTAAATATTATTATTACACAGGGCAACACTGATTTTGGTGCGGCAAATGTTAAATCTGTT
>NW_023482887.1:0-1734 GCF_013731165.1 Rhagoletis pomonella | reverse complement strand
AAAGTCTAGCTAATGTAATCAAATGAGAAAATGAATTTTCTCTGAATGTTCTTTTTTGAAAGCTATGTGGTTAAAAAAATTGAATATTGACACCTTTTTTCACACCTGACCCTTTTTCTGCGACTCTTAGAAAATTGTCAGCTGTAACACTGAAAGGAGTAATATTTTAGTGGCATGTGAGTGAGGTAAATATTAAGGAAAAACTGAGTTATATTTAAAAAAATTTAGAGTGCTCTTTTTTTAACTGACAAACGTGGAAATCAAAATTCATTATTCCTCAGTGAAGTGTTTTTGCAAGTGGTTGATTGCAAGATTTGTGAACTTGTAATTTTATTCTTTTTGGCACGGCAAAACATGGGTATCCGTAAATTTTTCCGAGGTAAGTTTTAGTTTTTACCTTTGGATTCCGTTATTGTGATGTTTTGCTACGCCAATTACGCAAATTACAGTGTTCAGAAATATACATTTATTAAAATCTTAAGATATGGAACTGTTTTCTTGATCTGAATTTGTTTTCTTCTTCCCGCAAGTGTGCGTTGCCGAGCAAACTAACCATTATAAATTTAACTAACCATTATAAATTTAACTTCATATGGCAAATCTCCGAAACCGTGCGATAACACGCGGAAAAAACGTAAATTTTTAATTGAATGCAGAACATGCCTGAAAATAATTTTTTTAGTAAATATTTTAAAATTCATTAACCGCACCCCAAAGGTATGAAATTCCAAGACAAAAAGTGTTTTTGGTATTTAGCATTTTCAACTTACTTTATTATGCATGATTCCAACCTTTTATGTTTTAGTCTGTCTGTATGTCATAAGAAAAAGAGAAATTTGAAACTATTCACGAAAAGAAATATCCAGACAATATTGGTTATATGTTCTATATTTTTAAAGGCACATACCTGTAGAAGGTCTTATTTTGTTCTTCAATATGTAAGTAATATACATATATACAGAGAAATAGAACAATTAAATAATTGCTGAATGTGCAAAATGGAAAAGAACTTAAAATATTACCTTTTTAATAATTATGACTCATTATTTATGAGTGACAGATTTCAAATTATTAGCTCTTTATTTTCAATGAGAAGCACATACTTTTTGAACGCCTAATGCATTTTCCAATATTAAAATTATTTTGCGCTGAAAAAGTTATATGTACTCAAAAAAAGACCAAATGGTACCCAAAGTGACTCGGTAATATTGTTATTTTATTGGCTTTGATTATTTATAAAAAATATAATAACATTTTTAAAATAAAAAAATTAAAAAGTTACAAGAACTCGTCAAATTTGTTATCAAAAGGCCCAAGTATTTTATAAAAAGTAAAATTACAGTCTGTGACACAAAAGCACACGGTTCCGGATATTTGCCCATATCTCGCTCCTGCAAAAGGCAGAAATTGACAGAAATAGTGATTTATATCTTCTATTAGATATAGAACATTTTTAAATTTTTTAAATTTCAGCGGGAACTAAAAGAAAAATCGATGAAGCTAGTAACACTTCTGCAGCAGATGAAAACTTGCATTCCGAAGCCAGTGAGAAAAGTACTTACAGTATTATTTTTTACCAATTTACAATGCATTTTCTGATTCGGGTTTTCAGATAAATATGAACACGAAAATGATATAGGCAAGTGTGTTGGAAAATCGCAAACTATGTCGCGTAGCGAAAAAAATCCACGTACTAAAAAATTGTTGGATTCCACCTGAAGGTTACAATTTTGC
>NW_023482886.1:0-1734 GCF_013731165.1 Rhagoletis pomonella | reverse complement strand
AGGGCTAGACACTTTGCAGTGAAGAAGCGAGAAAGTTCGGAGAGATAGCCGTTTACTTTCGAACACAGGTCATCAATTCCATTCCCAGTCGCCATGATCGAGCAATCGTCGGCATAGGAGACAATCGAGTTAAACAGTAGCGGGGAAAGGACACCACCCTGAGGAACCCATTGTTTTATTTTTCGCTGCTTACTCGTTTTGTCTCTAAAGATTACCGACGAATGTCGACCACTCAGATAATTTGCCGACCACCGTTTGAGCCTCTGTGGGAGAGAGGAGGCCTCTATATCTTCTAGTAGCGTGGAATGGCAGACGGTGTCAAACGCCTTTGACAAGTCCAACGCTACTAGAATCGTTCTCTCACAGGGACGGTTACGGTTAAGGCCACGAGTTATCTAAGTGTTTATGGCGTTAAGTGCTTTTGTTGTACTGTGCACTTTACGGAAACCATGCTGATGCTTCGCTGGGGTCAGGTGATTTGTGAAGTGCGGGAGTAGTAAGGCCTCGAGTGTCTTCGCTACCGGGGAAAGGAGTGTAATCGGACGATACGAATCTCCTTTGTTGGCAGGTTTCCCCGGTTTGAGCAGTGGGACCACTCTCCCCACCTTCCAGATGTCTGGGATGATGAGAGTGGCCATTGACAAGTTGAGGACCTCCGTTAGGTACGCTACCCCCGCAGGACCCAAATTTTTCAGCATCAGCATGCATATTCCGTCGGGACCCATGGCTTTGGAGGCTTTCGCCTTCCCGATGGCCACCTGAACTTCCCCGCAAGTGAAAGCAAGGGGGGCACAAGTTGTTGGCAGTTTGTGCAGCCTTCTGGTCACTCGACGCTTGGCTTTGTCCACCGGAGGATGCAGTATGAACTGCCGGCTAAAAAAGCTCGCGCATCGCTCCGGGTCCGACGAGGCATGGTCGCCGAAGGAAATTTCGACTCTGACGTCGTGCTTCGTCGGATTAGACAATGACCTCACGGTTGACCAAAGCTTGCTCACACCAGAGGTGAAGTTACAAGTCTTCAGATGCTCCTCCCACTTCTTCCGCTTATGTACGTATAGAACTCAATTCTATATTCTTTATTGCAAAATTTAATCAAATACAATTCTCTCAATACAACTGTGTTGCAACCAAAAAATATCTAATCAAATTGTGTATCTATCTTTCGCGTGAAGTTAGCTGACGTGCATCGGTTAAAATTTAAAATTGACGTTTCTTCATCTCGCTCAGTGTTGCCACCTGAGTGTATTACCGCGCCAGTGTAAGGGCTAGTCCCTACATACGTTTACAAGTTGCCGAATCTCCGCGTTGAGATCCCTGATACGGGGATCTCCGGGATCGGCCTGACGAAGGCTATCACGCTCATCGGCTAGAACAGCCGCTTCGGCAGGGAAGTTTGGACGTGGGTCCGATATACACCCTGCCGGTATGAAGTAAGCTGCAGCAGCAGTGATAGCCCTGCGGAACTTACGTTCACCGAGACGGACGTCGGTTGGTATGGGGAGCGCTGCGAAGGTGTTTTCGGTAAACTCCGCGTAACCTTTCCAATCAGCTTTAGAAAAGTTGATATAGGTCCGGTGTTTGGCGGAGGCAAATTCGGTTGGTTTATCAATCGAGATGACTATGGGTAGATGGTCTGATGCTAGAGTCAGCATAGGTCGCCACGTTATGCTGTTTATCAGACCAGCGCTGACTATTGTGATGTCTGGCGAGCTACTGCAGTTACCCATAATCCTG
>NW_023482885.1:0-1734 GCF_013731165.1 Rhagoletis pomonella | reverse complement strand
AATTTTATTTCAGACAATTCTGATCATGGCTTTGTCCCTGAAGATCTCCTGTTTAATTCAAATACTTCCATCAACTTCGGGAAACTAGATTTGACTGTCGAAGATGTCATTGATGGCATTAATCAGCTTAAGCCATCCACTAATACAGATGTTGATGGCTTATCGGTCGTTCTAATTAAAAGTTGTCCTGCCTTGATTAAGCCACATGGCACATTTTCAACATGTCATTTGCTGCTGGAGTCTTTCTTGGTGACTGGAAATTGACTATTATTACGCCTATCCTTAAAAGCGGCAATAGAAATGATATTGAGAATTATAGGCCAATTTCCAAGCTAACCACAGTTTCTAAACTGTTTGAGTGCATAGTTAAGGACAAAATATACTTTGCCGTCAAACATATGATATGTCCTATTCAACATGGCTTTGTTCCGGGCAGATCTACCTTAACTAATTTAGCTGCCTTTACGGAGGATTGTCTGGATACTTTTCAAAGGGGTTTTCAAATGGATGCAATCTACGCAGATTTTTCTAAGGCTTTTGATAGGGTATCTCACCCAATGTTGCTAGCTAAACTTGAGCGTCTAGGCTCTCACTCCCAATTTCTTAAGTGGATAACTTCCTATTTAGATAACAGACAATGTGTCGTTCGACTCGATGATGTATCGTCTTACTCTTTTGTTGCTTCCTGTGGTATTTCCCAGGGTAGTGTCCTAGGCCCGTTACTATTTGTCCTTTTCATTAATGGTATTTCCTAATGTTTTTCCAAGTGTAATTATCTTCTATACGCGGATGACCTGATGATTTATTATGAAATTAAATGTCCAGAAGATTCATCCATTCTCCAGTGTGAGTTCGATAACTTATATAGTTGGTGTGTGCGTAATCGTTTGTTCCTCAACATTAGTAAATCACAGCGAACGGCAGTGCGCGCGAGTGACGAAAGCAGCCACAGTAGCATTCTGAAATGACTCGCTTATATATACACGAGATTTGGAAGTTTTTATCCAGACGTCCAATGGTCATGTTTGAGATATCGTTGGAAAGGTCTTGCAGAGTGTGTCCAGAAAATGTATCCAAGCTTCATAAGTGATTAACCGGATTCTTAAAAATTAGGCTAAAGTGTTGCGAAACAAAAAGCGTTTTTTTGCTTTTGCCGGTTTAAGGGGGCATGTGGGCGTACCCAACATATTAGTGTTATTCTATAGGCCAATACCTTTCAAACGATACCTTATATATTAAGTTCCGGCCACTAGTTGGAAAGATATAGAGGTATATGTGTTTTGGTTCGTGTCTCCACTACGAGATGCTTTGGTATGTATGTGGCGTCTGTACGTACCATCATTTCAAACTTTCAGGAATTAAAGTACAAAAAAAACTCAGATGGTTTTGTTCCAGGATGTTTTGATTCGTTTGCCTTTGTGGGCGTGGCTGCTGCCTGAATTTCGAAAAAATGCAATTTTTTAAACTACAACTGAGGCCGCACTACTCAGTCCATGTCATTCATCTGGTTATCAGTAGAGGGGCCTTCAAAAAAGCTATCTAACGCTGTCTTTTGTGTTTGTGAAATATAAATATGTCATAACGTTATCGCCTGAAAACTAAAAATCGGGCTGCTGAAAATATAGATTTCGAGAATTTTCTCAAAAACTGGTCAGTCGATTTTATTCTTAGTTTCGACAAATCTGGACCGAAACCTTAGCTTTCATCTGGTATATAGCTTATATCTGGGAAAAC
>NW_023482884.1:0-1734 GCF_013731165.1 Rhagoletis pomonella | reverse complement strand
TTATGTTTTTTGTGAAACATTTTGTATGAGTTGGTATTTTTTTTTTTTAATATTAAAATTAAGCATCTCAAACTATATAACAAGTTTCAGTTTAACCTAAAAATACATGCTGATTTTTTATAACGAATTCCTAAGCAAGAAAAAATTATAAATACTTTTCAAAATCGCTTTCCATACTTCATTTTAGCAGCATTCTAGTGCATAACTCAACAGGCGGATGACGTATTAGTCATGCTGACATCTTTTTTTGTCATTAAAATAAGAAATTCGGGCACCTATGTATACGGTTTTTTCTGAGGAGCACTTTTGAACCACAACCACTTTGGAATTTAAGTTACGAATTATAGCTCAGTTAATTTTAAATTCTGTTTTATAAAATGTCTACAAGGAAGTTCAAGAACATTTGTTGTAATCCTTTAAAAAAAAAATCGCACGCTTCAAAAGTCCATAAAAATAATTTGCGTCGACCGTCAAAGAATATTTGTGAAAGGTTCAAATCCTTGTGCCCGACAGATCTTTTGTGTGACTCTTGTAGACGTGATATAAATAATTTTAAAGACTCCGCATCAATTTGTGAGGAATCGGATTATTATTCTGATACTGATGACGGTGATTCCCTTTACGATTCTGACAGTGAGGTAAGTAACTAGTGTCATACTTCATTAGCATATTTCAAGCATTAATTTGATTTCTAGGAGGAAAATGGGTACAGTACCCAGTTTTTTTCAGAAATAAAAGCTCAATTTCATAATCCTGGCAAAACTCCCCAAGAAAAAATTGAGCTGTTAAAGCTTTTAGATATAAAATGGAGTATAAACAAGACAGCAAAAATGATGAATACTTCTCGATACATTGTCTCAAAGGCAAGAAAATTTCGGGAAATTAACATTCATTCTGTGAATAGCAAAGGAAATAGTAAGATGGGATTTGCGTTTAATATAAAAAGCACTTAACAAATTCAAAATTTTTATAGAAAAGGCTCTTTCTGCAGAAACAATAAGTATGGTCAAAGAATATTTCGAGCACGATGACATAAGTTCCCTCATGCCAGGACAGAAAGATAAGAAATCTGTTAAAATCGATGGAAAATCTGTAATTTTTCAAAAACGTCTTGTGTTAGGGAATCTGAAAGAAATTTATTCAAAATTCGTTAAAGATAATCCTAATGTGGCAATTGGCCTATCCAAATTTTGTTCTCTTAGACCACCACATTGCATTTTAGCAGGTTCTGGAGGCACGCATAACGTCTGCACGTGCCCTATCCATGAAAACATAAAACTTATGACATTAGGTAAGAAATTCTTGGAAAATTTACATGCAAAAATTATTAATTATGTGTATATGTATGTGTTTTCAATATTTTTAGGCAGTAATTTGGTGCTTTTAATGAAAAAAGAGGAATATCCAGTAGTTAATTACGAAGATGTTATAATGCTGTCGTTGTGTCCCAATCCGAAGGAGGAATGTTTTTTCAATATGTGCAAGGAGTGTTCAATCTCAAAAACACTGGAGGGTTTGATTAGTGCAATATTTCAAAAATACGAAATTAATGAAGTTACTTACAAAAATTGGAATTCACAACCTAGGACAACGTTGAAAACCATTTGTATTTCTACCGAAACGTTTATCCAAAATTATTGTTTGGCTAGCGAAACATTTCTAATGCATTCATTTATAGCAAAGGAGTAAGCCAATTATTATAAAACTTTGAAAAACAACTTAGAGATCGACCAA
>NW_023482883.1:0-1735 GCF_013731165.1 Rhagoletis pomonella | reverse complement strand
GACTTAAGTAAACTTTGTAAACTGAACTCATGAACTGAATAAAAAAAATCAATCAATCAATCAATTGCAGCATTAGCCCACCAGCCATTTCTGTGAGGTGTCACCCTCACATACTAAAGTGGCGGAATACTGCTCTCGCCAGCCCAATATCAGACTAATCGTATACATGCTCCAGTATGCCATGAACAGGATCTAACTGGTCTCAATCCTGGGATGCTTTTTGGGGGGCGGCATCTGTTCGCCCGTACACAGGAGATTCATCAAGCATTTCTGATCTTTTAAATCAGGCCCTCGTCTCCTGCCGCTCTTGGTCTGGGACTGCTTATTGGTTATTCGCAGCTAACCTACCGGAGTAGGCCGTTCACGATCCGCCCTGTGTGACCCCGGTAAGGTCCTGAGCTTAGCCCTTACCATTACTATTACTATTACTATTACTATTACTATTACTATTACTATTACTATTACTATTACTATTACTATTACTATTACTATTACTATACTATTACTATTACTATTACTATTACTATTACTATTACTATTACTATTACTATTACTATTACTATTACTATTACTATTACTATTACTATACTATTACTATTACTATTACTATTACTATTACTTATCATGAATAAAAGGTAACCCACCAAACAATTTGTGTTGCCGGCAATAAGAAAACGTGTCGCCCTCGGAAACAAATTTATTGCCGGTAATATTGCCATCGAATCGATTTCCTATTACCGGTCGCTCTAAAACGTCCGCCGAAGGCAACTCGCCTGGGCGAGTCGTTTTCTTATTGCCTGAATGAGTCTTTTTCTTATCGCTTCAGGCGATATTTGGAATAATTTTATTCTTTTTAATACTTCATTTATTTTTCTGTATACCAAATTGCAACTTACAATCGGAATTAATTCATTTTCTCGCTGTGAGGCTTCGTATTTTATCAATCTTGTCCTTGGGCATAATTTAGATGCTTTTGGCCAATACTATTGACGCCATATTCATAAGTTTCGGAATTTTTGAGAACTTTTTTATTCAAAATTGACATGAATGAAGTGATGTTGCCGATTTGTCACCACAGCAATAAATCGGTGAGTCGCCAATTTGTTGCCATTGACGATTGTTGCCTATTTCTCATGTTTTGCATGGTGGGAAACAGTGAGAATCATAAATTCTAAGGGTCGTTATTTTAGTATAGTTAAATCATAAGTTAAACTTAACTACATAGAATTCCTTAGAAATTTGGAGTATTTGTTGGCTCGTACCGAGCGGACGTGTTTTTGCTTTGCTCCGATCTGATTTGAGTTTTCCTGTGGACATCTAGTGCCGAATAAATAATAAAAACTCTAGTACGAGTCAAGAAGCATTTGTTGTGTTTCGCTATTTGTTGTTACATAAAATAGCTTTTACATTGCCTGTGTGACAATCAAATCAAAATAAAATAAAATATTGATCTCGAAAGTGCGAAGAAATGGCGGGTAATAACGCAGAAACCACAACAATTACATGCGGCGAATGCGAAAAGCCTTTGGCGGCGAACAGTGAATATGCTACTTGTATGGCATGTAAAAACAACTACCACTTTGCACCATGTACTACGATTTCTGATGCCACTTATCAGACAATGACCGCTGAACGGCGCCGAAATTGGAGATGCCAGAAATGTAGACAAAGAGGTAAGCCAGCATCAAGTCTTCAACCAGAAGCTGGCCTAAGGCAGTCATCTTCAAGGCCGAGG
>NW_023482882.1:0-1735 GCF_013731165.1 Rhagoletis pomonella | reverse complement strand
ATTTAATACATACCGGTCTTCTACGGCAGTATGATTTTGTGTGTCCGTACTGTTGGCAGGTAGCACATTGCGGGATTTCGCGTTTTGGGTGTGGGGGTTCAAATACAATTTTTGTGTTGAAGAGATATTTGATTTCGTATATTCCCTATTATTTTCTCGTGTTTCTGTGTTTCATATTGTAAATGTTAATAGCGATATGGCCGAGATTTTGTAGGGCTTCAGCAATTTCCTCGGTGCCAACAGACGAGTGCATATTTCTGATATAACTTTAAAACTTCTTTCTTGGTTTGGCTTGTATGTATAAAACTCAGAGTTTTCTTGCTCTAGTTGCTGAACAATTGTTTTGTATGCCTCGGGAGTTTTTGCTTGTATTTTAACTAGCTCACTGCTTATAAGCTTTAAGTCGTACAGACTTGGAGCAGTTTCAGATAAAGGCTTCATTAGGGGGGTAATGTTGCTTTCTTTATCAACGAAGATTGGTGGGGGGCTTGGGATTATTTTGTTTGGGCTTTAGTTCTTCGTCGTCATCTATCTCAAGAGATGAAAACCAATTTTTTTTAGCCTGGGATTCGCTTAGCCCATCCTTATCAAGTTTTTATTGCTTTTTGGTATTTGTGGGCTTACCTTGGCTTTCTCGTGGCCTTTTTTTGGGTTCTACGGTGGTCCATTCCTTACCTGGGGTAGATTTATCATTTGAGGCTTGCTGTTGGTAAGGTAATTTTAGCTGTTTCTGAAGTACTTAGCTCAATTTGATCCTGGATATTTGGGTTTTTACTATTGGTCGAGGTGGGGCATTGTGAGCTCCACGAATTTGGTGTCTGCCTTGCGATCGACAGTTGTTATGCTGTTTCTGTTCTTGCTTTTCCGAAGCTGCAGAGGAAGTTGGGATTCTTGGTGCTGTCGCTGTTGTGACCTTTGTTGTCTTATCTCTTGTTTTTGCTAAGACGATTCATGCCCTCCCCCTTTGGAAGGGGTACGGTTTAAGGGCATTTTAAGGCTGGGGTGTTTTTTGGGTGTTTTTGGGGTATTTTTACTTTTTATTGTTTTAAATATAAATATACTATGACAACCATGAAAAACTGTCAATGTTACCCAAAAAAAGGCATACTTTCAGGCTGTACAGGCAGCTGTTTGTTGCTAGCACTTTTGTTTATTTTTTTTTACTCGGCGGAGTCTCACTTGAGGCTTTATCACTCGCGCAGGTACAAATTTACAATTTTTATTCATTAAGCTTCACTTTCACATAGAACTTGCAAAGCACTCCTTAGTGTCAATGGTTGTTTTATATTCACTTTATTGTTCTTGTCTTTCGCTGCTTTTTGTGATTGATTATCACTTTGTGACACTTTGTAAAATTTCACCTGGAATAATGTCTAAGTGAGCCCCCCTCGTGAGGTCTGCCACAATAACCTAACCTAACCTAGATATACCATCATTCTTTAATCATAAATACATCGAATTCTTTCTCCCCAAATCCCAAAATAACAACCCTGAGGGGCCCCCAGAATTACAAACTGAGATCGAAAAGAACGTGGTGTTAGGTATTGACCTACACCCCCGAATGAGACTTTGACACAATATAATATTGGCAAACCCCATCCATGGGGCCAATCGTAGTACACGACAGCTCGGTTTAGTCAATAGCGTGATGTAATTTCAAACTTACGCCATTTCTCATTTGACGATGTAGATCACATTCCCTGTGTCAGTCGTTCAGTAGCTGCGTGTCCTTTTT
>NW_023482881.1:0-1735 GCF_013731165.1 Rhagoletis pomonella | reverse complement strand
TATCTTTATCTTTATCTTTATCTTGATCTTTATCTTTATCTTTATCTTTATCTTTATCTTTATCTTTATCTTCATCTTCATCTTCATCTTCATCTTCATCATCATCTTCCTCTTCATCTTCATCTTCATCTTTATCTTTATCTTTATCTTTATCTTTACCTTTATCTTTATCTTTATCTTTATCTTTATCTTTATCTTCATCTTCATCTTCATCTTCATCTTCATCATCATCATCATCTTCATCTTCAACTTCATCTTCATCTTCATCTTCATCTTCATATTCATCTTCATCTTCATCTTCATCTTCATCTTCATATTCACCTTCGTCTTCTTATTTATCTTTTCCTTTATCCTGATCTATATTTTCATTCTTTTCTCCATTTACGTATTTACCCCCACCATTGTTATTAGGTTATGTAGTTAAATTTTCCTTCCTCTTTTTCTTTACATTGTTTCTTTAGTGATATCATGTCATGTGTTGAAATTGGGTGTGATGAGTTGCAGTGTGGTGGAATTGGGTGTGGGAGTTACGGTGTTATGAATTCAGGTGTGGTGGTCTTAAGAGGTGTGGTGAATTTAGTTGTGGTGAGTTGAGGTGTGGTGAATTAAGATGTGGTGAGAAAGTTGGGGTGTGGTGAGTTAAGGTGTGGTGAATTAAGGTGTGGTGAGTTAAGATGTGGTGAGAAAGTTGGGGTTTGGTGAATTAAAGTGTGGTGGATTTAGGTGTGGTGAATTAAGGTGTGGTGAATTTAGGTGTGGGGAGTGAAGTAGTGGTGGATTTAGGTGTGGGGAGTTAAGGTGTGGTGAATTAATGTGTAGCGAACTCAGGTGGAGTAAGTTTTTAAGCGGAATGAGATGAGTTGAGGTGAGTTAAGTTAAGTTAAGGGGTTAAGTTAAGATAAGTTATCTTTATCCTTATCTTCATATTCATCTTCATCTTCTTCCTCGTTTTGGTCTTCATCTTCTTCTTCATCTTTATCCTTTCCTTTATCCTGATCTAAATATGTCCATTCTTTTCTTCATTTACATATTCACCCCCACCATTGTTATTAGGTTAGGTATTTAAATTTTCCTTCCTCTTTGTCTTTATATTTAGGTTTCTTTACTTTTATTTTAATTTCTGTATTTATCCCTTTCTTCTTCTCCATACTCAAAATTATCTCATCCTTGTTTGAGGCTAATCTATTCATGTACATACATACATACATCTTATTCCTAAACTGCTGCTTAGCACGTTTCTTTAATTCACTATCAATATTAAAGCATACATTTAGGAGGCATTTCCGCCCCAACCATGTACATGTATGGCATTGGTATTGGTGTGACTTTTGAATTGATTTTTTCGCTCTATTTTAAACTAATTTGAAATTTTAAAAATTGCCTGCACATCAGCATCAAAATACCTTTCTAATGATATATAATTGTTTATACCTTAGAAGTACAGTTTAGCCGTAAAAGGGGTGTAAAGGAAACATGATTGCCTATTTATATAATTGATTTGGTTGTTTCAGTTGTCCTACTGCCATCTAATTTTATGCTGTGTTAATTTTTTGCTTGTATACAATTTTTGCCTAAACTACTTATTTGCGTTTTCACGCCTGTTCGCCCACTTTGTGCTTCTTTATTGCAACAACTATTATTGCTTAGAACCACTACTGCACCTTTGAATTTTTTGTCTACTTTTTGGTTGCCCTTATTTGCTCATCCCATCTATGTAGTTTTTCTTTGCAGTTTT
>NW_023482880.1:0-1735 GCF_013731165.1 Rhagoletis pomonella | reverse complement strand
TTCATTAAACAAACAAAAGAAAAATAGTCAAAACTAGTCAAAATGTTGCTTGACTTAATCAGCTAACCACAAGTGTACCTATGAAAACAATGAGTAGGAAATGAGCACTCTTACATTATAGTTTGTGTAATGATGCTCATTTCCAAGTTATGTTTCTCTGCAAGATTTTTTTTTTTAAGGTCGTGCATCTCCTTCATGTGAGCCATACGCAGTACGTGCTCTGCTTTCAAACATTCGGTCTCCGTTCTTAATTTTTCCTCAGTCCATTTTGCTTTAATTTGCGCTAGCTTCGCCCAACTAGACTGCGATGATTTTTTTGTAATCTTTAATTTTTGGTTTTTCGGTTTTTTTTAAGTCAGAAGGGGTGTACTTGGACCACGATTCGTTCTCCTCTTCAATGGAGTCAAATACTGCAAATAAAAAGAAAGGATAACAATGCTTTATATGATAATCGACACATATGTACATACCGACGTCGGTTTCAGCCTCAGCAAGCTCTTCAATCTGAAGAAATTCTCCAGTGTCAATAAAATCTCCTTCATCGATGGCGCAATCGTTGTCGTAGTGAGATGTGTTTCCCAAAATTTGTTTTTCAGGTACAATTTCTATCAACTGGTCGTCGAACTCACCGGATTCCGCCTTTTGATACGGCCCACCTCCAGTCCCGTAAAGGGCCCGCTTTTCCGTTGCTAATCGCTTTTTAAGGCCAGCTTTTAAGTTAAAATATTTGGTTTTTAAGACCTTGGCAGTTCTCTGTTGAACAACAGAAGACGCGTTAAATTCATTTGTATTTTAACCCACGCTTTATCTTTCTGTTCGGCACTTGTCTTATCAGTTTTTTTACATTCAATAATGTTTTTTTTGTTGCGAACTATGTCGAGCAACAGTTTTATTTCCTCCGAGCAGAAGTTCTTCGTCCTTGGCGAAATTTGTTGCATTTTTTCACTATTGTCAAGATGTTTATTTGCTTGTTGCGAATTTCCGATTGCACTCGGGAACTGAAACGTGTCCAACAAAAAATAAGAATTTATGTTTGTGCACACTTACGAATCTTGTAAGTTGGCGTTTATTCACTTTATATAAAACGCCACAGTTATGAAGGACTATGAAATTGTAATTAAAAAACTCACGGACTCTGATTGTTGCTGATTTATATTTTGCCGAAAAACATATGTTGAAAGCAACCAACTTCAAGAAAGAGGCATAGTGCTGCCACCTGCTCAAGATAATTAAATAAGGGCGGTCTGAAAACCGACAAAAATTAAATGTCACTTAAATAAGAACTCATAATTAAAGTTAAATGCCATTTAACTTTTTGATTTGAAATTGGCCCTAATGGTTTTTATTATAAAATAAAAAGAATAATTACAATGTAACAGTTTACATTTTATATATTTTTAATAAAAGAGGGGCAAACCACGTAAGTAAAAAAATATCAAGTACTGATTGTGAGTTTTGATTTGAAATATTCTCACATTGGTAAAAATATGGGAAAGAAAATACTCCGATGTATTGTTTAAAACAGAAAGGTGAGTTCTACTGCCTGAGGGTTATAATCCCTAAGTGCGGCCGAAGGCCGCCTACGCAGAAAGGTGTGCTCTGCAAAAGGTGTTCAGCTCCTTTTCTTCGCAAAACAGAAAGGAGAATTCTACTGCCTGAGGGTTATAATCCCTAAGTGCGGCCGAAGGCCGCCTACGCAGAAAGGTGTTCTCTGCAAAATGTGTTCAGCCCCCCC
>NW_023482879.1:0-1736 GCF_013731165.1 Rhagoletis pomonella | reverse complement strand
CATTTGAGTAAAAACATTGTTGGAATCTATTAAATTTTGACAAAGTTATGGGCATTTTAAAAAAACATTCTCACTGTCAATTCGAATAATCGATTTTTGCCAGAAAAACAAAATCGCGTTTAATTCGGCCGAAAAATTTTTCCGAGCCAAAAGAAAAAATACGTGTCTCATTATTTGGACCAACAAACAATGTATTTGAGTTTGGTCGACATTAAAAATCATGCACGTACCTGACCGGTTGTCTGGAAATGGAAAGCATCTGCTTTAATGTACCTTGCGATATCAACGAGGCCTGACACATCGCACTCAATTTCTAAATTGGCACAGCGAAACCATAACCCGCACAAAGAGCACGATTCAGGCATTAAACATGTCTTGCGATACTTAGCGGGAACACCAGATTTGAAATTAGTATATCGTGCTGTGGGCAAACCTGTTGAAGTTTATGTAGATGCGGATTGGGGCAGCAACAATCTTGATCGTAAATCGTATACGGGATACGCATTTTTCTTAGGAGGTAGTGCGATTTCATGGGAATCTAAGCGACAGGGTAACGTTGCCTTAAGTAGTACTGAAGCGGAATATATCGCGCTAACATCCGCTGCAAAAGAAGCTGTGTATCTCAAACGCTTAATGAAAGAAATTGGTATGAGTGGTTACGAAAATGCGACAGTTCTTGACGGTGACAATCTGAGCGCTCAGCATCTTGCGAGAAATCCCATTTACCATGCACGCAGCAAACATATATGTAGATATACGATATCATTTTGTAAGAGAAGCTGTTGCAAACAAAGAAATTGAACTTAAATACATTTGTACCAATGATATGGTAGCCGATGTACTTACAAAAAATGTAACTAAAATTAAACATGAAAATTTTGTTAATCTCTTAGGTCTTAAGGAAACAGAATTTTAAACGATTTATTCGAGTTGAGGAGGAGTGTTGAAAGTATTTGGTACACGAACTGCTCCTGATTTTACAACACGAATAAACCGAAAAGAAGCAACACTGTATATCTTATACACACATATGTACATATTTATCTTTATGAATTCTTACAGCCAGTTTCACCAAACTATTTAAGTGGAAATTAACTTTAATTTAATTTTTTATTTAAATCTCATTTTAATTATTTTCAGTTTCAATAAACTATTTATTTAAGTGAGTAAAAAGTGGTTGTAAAACAGACTAGGACTAGCTTTCGCTTTCATTTGTACTGAGAGCTCTTGAAAGCTTTGGCACGCTGTGTTGTAAAAGCAGGGCTGGTATACAAGTAAGCAGCAGATGCACAATGATCAGGTGATTAAACGTGTAACACCTCTGAGTGTGGTTATTCTGATTTAACTTTTATTTAAGTGCAGAGCATAGGTCACTTAAATCAAAATTAAAATTGATTGGTGAAACCGAAATTAAAGTAATTTTCACTCAAATAATTTGGTGAAACTGGCTGTAAGTCTTGAATAAACCACTAAACTATGAATACGGGTGTGCGTTTTTATTTGGCTCAATAAAAAAGAGTATCCTTTGATTAAAAAAAATTTTGTGCTTTTAGTGCGATAAAACGCTCTTTTTTCCAAGTTTTGGTGCGTTTTGAAACTGAAAAGTTGGCAACACTGTTATTAATGTAAGTAATATATAATACTTTAAAAAGCCAGAGTACTTGTTTTTAACACTATTTTGGTATATAAATAAAATTTAGTTCATAAAAAATAAATGTGTTATTCACTTTAACATA
>NW_023482878.1:0-1736 GCF_013731165.1 Rhagoletis pomonella | reverse complement strand
TTTCGGAGTCGGATTCGGATTCGCTTGTTTTACCTGCGAGTTGCATAGCTTCTGCGAGTTGCATAGGTTCTGTTGTAGTAGTTAGTGTAGGGGGTATGGTGGGTGTTTGGTGATTAGTTGCTTCTTTTTCCTGGATAGTTTGTTCGTGGTGAGTTTTGCTTGGTAGGTGGGCTAGATTGTTGGTGAGTGTAGTTGTGGGGATGTGTGTGTTTGTAATTGACACATAGGTAGATTTGTTGGGTGGGTGTCTTTGCTTCAAGAATGATAGAATACAAGATTGCGCCGATTGCAGCAGAATTCGTGAGAGTAATTTTAGCGTGACGTCCTCGTAGAGTTGACAACTGAGAGCGGCGAGAATGAGGGCGACTAGTGATGTGCTGAATTGTCCCCAATACTCGGTACCCAATACTTAAAAAAGATTTCGGTACCCTATACTTCCTTTTCGGTATCCGATACAGATTATTTACATTAAACCCTTGCCATTATATGCATTTCAGGTTTAGAAAAAACTTTCATTACTAATTTATATGATATCGGCTAAAACACTTGAACTTATCGCCACAGAAAAATGTTATTTTATCAGTTTTAACCTTAGTCGGTCCAAGGTTCAAGAAAAATACTTTGACGGATGAAGAAGCCTTTCAGGGGAGAGATTCTGTAGCCAGTTAGCGACAAGTTTCGGATCGATATCGCACTTGTTGACTTACAAATATTTGATATCAAACGTCGACAAAACCGATACCGATTCGCAAATTGTAGTTAACTGGTTACAGAATCTGTCCCAGGCCTACAAAAATGATATCGTCCGATTCAGCTGGAACAAAAATGCTTCAAACAAGTAAGGTTTACTCTGTATTATGGCATCGAACCGACATATATACATCTTTCATTTGAATCAGTAAAAAAGCTCTATTGGCTCTTACCTTCGGGTTTTGTTAGGCGTTTTTTCCATATTTTTGGCCTATGTGCGCTTTTATTCGAAACATAAATGTTTCGGTACCGAGTATCGAGAGTATTGGGTACTTAAAAGTATTGACTCAGCACATCACTACTGCCGATTCTGTCAAAATCACTGAGAGCCGAGTAGCGGTATCGTCATCGGCGCCACCTCTGTATTCTCTCCACCGTGTCTTTGCTTATATAGAGCTTTTGCGGTTCTGTTATCGACATTTGTTGTTACCTTGATCGTTTGAATCTCCTTTTCTTTTATAAAGATAGGGCAGCTTTTATCTAGGGCTGAGTGATGGTGATCCGAGTTTTTGTTGGTTATGCAGTTTACACATTTTTTGTTTTCTTTGCACATTTCTTGAGTTTTGTCTTTTAGGTGATAATATTCGGCATAGTTTGGGCAAGTTTTAAGGTTTTTGCAGTATTTAGCTAAATGATTATATCTCATGCAGTTTTTGCAGCGCATAGGTGGGGGTATATACGGTCGAATCGGTACTTGTAAATACCCGATATTGATTTTAGTAGGTAGCGCGGTAGTGTTAAATGTTAATATTAGTAGACCGGTTTCCACAAGTTGGTTGTCGACTTTTTTGTGTATTTTTTTAACTTCGGTTACGTTTTGGGGAATAAGTTCTTGTAAAATTTCATGTTCGGGAATATTTCTCAAATCGTTGCAGTAAATTACGCCTTTGGTGTAATTTAGCGATGGGTGTGGAGTAAAGTCAACTGTTATTGTATTAGAGAGTGCGACTAAAGTGGTTAGTTTGTTTGCTTGTTTGCTGTTTTTT
>NW_023482877.1:0-1736 GCF_013731165.1 Rhagoletis pomonella | reverse complement strand
TCCTAATTAATCAATCTTTGTATATTTATTGATTCCTGTAAAATTGGCCCATGTAATATTAAAATTAACACATTTTTCTGCATTGTTTACATATTTTTATATGCGTTTTGGGATTTCTCTCGCAATTGCACAAAGATGACGTCACGCAAAAATTACGCTCAAAAATCCTCTCTCATTGGCGCAATCTTGTATTCTATCATTCTTGGTTAAGCCAACGGGCTTCGTTGATGTACTGATAGGCATATGTATGTACTTACGGACAGCAATGTTTTCATGTGTGTACATATGTTTGAATGGTTGTATATATATTTGTGTGTATGTACATATTTTTGTGTATGTACATATGTTTGTTTACATGTATGTATATATGCACATATGTAGTACAAACGAAAACAAATCTAAAGCTGATGCCAGATAAAACTGTGTAGCTTTCCATGACATTTATAACTTTGCCAGCAAAGCGCCAGACGCAAAAGGTATGCCACAATGAACGCCAAGAAAACAATTTTGTACTGCTTTTATACTCGTCAAAATTGCTGTGGATTTTATATATTTTGCTTTAAAATTATTAGCAATGTAAGTTTTATGTTTCTGCATGAAAACTCGAATTTGGACGAAACGAAATAAATATTAAACCGGCTGATTGTCAAAGCGCGCAAAAAGATGGGCGTTGGCCATCTTTTCGGTTCGCGCTGCAGCTTCAAGGCTCTATGTGGCATGCTTTGTGCTTTTTCATACAATTCATCTTATCTGTCAAAGCGAATCTGTTACGTAAAGAGAAGCAAAATTTTTATGTGGCATCAGCTTAATAAACTGCTCGTTGATATAAATGCGAACTCTACTGATTGTCAAAAATGATGTCTTGGTTGTACATTTGTTCATGTTTGTCATTATGCGTGTAATTTTCTAGAGTCGTTTTGTGCTCTCGCTATCTCCTTGTATTAACTCGTCCTTCGTTGGTATACTCTGATGAACATATGTGAGGATGATAGCAAGGCCAACTTATATAAGGTAGTGTTAAAAAGCAAAATGAAGTGTGCAGTGCAAAGTGTAATAGTGAAAACAAAAGGAAAGCGTGCTATATAAGTTTTTTTCCGATTCCTACGGACGCAAACCTGCCGAAAAAATGGAAGCAGTTCTACCGGCGAGGACATGCATTAAACACCAAATCGAGCTTTGTGCTATTTGTGTGAGCTATGAACTTTTACACGGAACTCTGTTGGCCTTTCCTTGGTGAATTGTAGTAGGTATATTTCCATGGTGAATGTAGACAGATGCTGGTTTAGTTTGCTGGCAATGACATACATACAAAAGCAGTTTCTACAGTAAATAGATACATGAACTTCACTACCTACTCATTTTTTGTTAGTACCTGATTCTTTTAGTGCTGGTATGAGGTAATGCACCAGTGGATAAGGTCGCCAGGCGCTAATTCAAGCGGCATCTTACCGCGCTGTTAGGTACCTAATACGAAGCAGTGCCCAAATTATTATACATTTAAAAGTTCAGCTTAAATTATGTTTTACTGACATAGAATATTTGCTTCCAAAAAAGCATGCATCCTCTCGGAAATGGTACAAAAGTCATCAAATAAAAGCTGTGGAGTCAACAGCTGTGGAGTTTATGGTGGTTGGCTACCGTCCACAAATATAAATATGCACCCTGCATGGCTTTTTAAAATGGCAAGTCCAAAAATTCACTTTGCTGCACACTTTGCAAACACTGTTAATAAATCC
>NW_023482876.1:0-1736 GCF_013731165.1 Rhagoletis pomonella | reverse complement strand
AAAAAAATTCAGTAAAAGGAAAACGAGTGTGAATATTTTTAAAACCTGGGATTATAACCAAAAATTGAATTGCAAAAATTTCGGTGTAAGTAAAAAAACAAACACGCAAAAATAAAAAAACCAAAGGCAAAGGCAAAAAAAGTCAGTTGATCACGCGCGCGTGAAATCGAGAGAGTATGGGAGACGAAAGCGCGTGGAAGTCTTTGTCTAGCCGCTTCCCGCGCTGAGTCTGCTGCTCCAGTCGTGTATGTATGTATGTATACTCCTTTTCAACTTCCAGTGCTCCTTTATTTATTGCAGTTTCCCTCCTGTTTTGCAGCTTCTTGCGTTTTAATGTCGTTAGTACATAGGTATCGGTGCATAAAATTTCGGTCATTGACCCGCTTCTAATTTCAGTTAATGTATATATTGTTACAGCTGCCTTGTTCGCATATGTACATATGTATGTGCCGCGAAGCTCGCTTGAGAAAGTCTGCAAGTCGAGACTTCGTAGTTTTGGGGTCCCAATGCCACTCCTGCCTGGTTTGGATCTGAAATATTTATTGCCTCCTTTAATTTTTTTTGTTTCAAGTGTTATCGTTTATTTATATGTACGTATATTATTTTTAATTAGATTATTTCATTATTTTATTTTAGTATGTGACTCGGGTTAAGATCTGTATGTGTGCATGTACATATGTAGGTTTAATTTATGTTTGAACCGAACATATATACGCGCATATACATACAAACATAACTCTTGGTCATCTTTTCTTTAATTTAGCTTGCATCTACTTATTATGTCATTGGATTTAATTTTTAATTTCTTAATCGGATTTTAAATTTAATTTCATTTTAATTTCATTTTAATTAAGCATAATTTTATTTTATCTAAATTTTTTGATTTAATTTCACTTTTGTTTTATTTAAAATTTTAAATTTTCTTTAATTTAATTAAGCGCCCTCGCCGCTTTTCTCCCGTTCGGTATATTTTAAATTTACTTTAAGTGCATTTAGAATTCACTTGACTCTGTTTTCTCCTCGTTTTCAACCTCCAGTCTCGTAAATTCGGCACGCTTATTCGGTTTTTGAATTATTTAAATTTTTGTTTTATTTAAATTCATTGTTAAAATTCATTATAATTAAAGATTTCACGACTTATTCAACGGGGCTTTGAATTGCGTTGACTCACCTCTTCTAGACCGGTTTCCCAAACGGCATTCCTCGGATGTCCGCAATCTCAATTCGCCGTTTTAACGGGCTGAATCCTTTGTCACCGTCCAAGTAAAAACTTCACTATTAATAATTACTTTGTGGACGATTAAAACTCGCGCACCACACTTCTAACTGCTTTCAGAGCACACATCAATCTAATCCTTGCTCTTGATTAGCTTTCTAATCGTGCCCCCGATGCGCTTGTAGCCCGAGGAAATTCCCTCCAAAAGACTTTCACTCAATCAATACACGCATACGCACACATTGTTCCGCATCCCGGACATAAACATATTTGTTGACACACACACACACTCAAGCTTTGATCAAACAGTTCGATTCACACAAGATTAGGCTAGCAGTGAGACAGATACGTGGGTTCAGGTTTGAAGGCGTTCGAAGGTGTTTGATGAGGTGTTATGCGGCTTTCAACACAAAAGGCTGCCGCTACAATTATTATCGGTGTTAATGCTGGTTCCCAAGTAAACGAAATTCTCAACTTTCTCGAAATTGTAACTGTCAACAGTGACGTGGGTGCCAAGGCG
>NW_023482875.1:0-1736 GCF_013731165.1 Rhagoletis pomonella | reverse complement strand
AAAAATTGCTCATTTAATAAAGATTTCAGAAAGGTGCCACACTTACTATTTTAAATAGAAAAAAAAAAGTTATAGCCGCTTTTGTGGGTAAAGGACTGAGACACGCTAGAATGTATTTAATAGATTTAAATTGAATTTGCTCTTGTTACCGTCAAATGACATGCAAAGGTACATTATTACCTGCTCCTGACATTATTTTGTGTTACTTACCGGAATTCGGACTAGAGTCTATAACAAGGGCTATATCTATCAATATTTTTTGTGAAGCATGGATTCACGTGAAATAAAATATACATGAGTCGTTTGAAGAGAAATTTATTCATTTATTGATAAAATATGCTCAAATTGGCGACCTTCTACTCTAATACAAGCTCGGCACCTTTTAAGAAAAGACGCTTTTAGAGATCTTAAACTCAATTGGGCTATCTCAGCAGCAGCTCCATTTATTTGTTCCCGCAAATGCTCTTCGTTTTGAATTGTTTTTGAATAAATTTTGTCCTTAAGACAGCCCCAGTAGAAAAAATCTAATGGATTCAGGTCTGGCGATCTAGCGGGCCACGTGATTGGCCCGTATCGTCCAATCCATCGGCGAGGATAAGTTTCGTCTAAATGAGCTCTTACTTCACGCCCGTAGTGAGCAGGGCACCCGTCATTTTGCAGCCATAGTCTTCGCCGCAGGTTTAAGGGTACATCTTCCAAAAGAGTTGGAAGCCGTTCCTGAAGGAACTCTGAATAACTGTGAGAGTTGAGCGTTGGCGGCAGTTCCACAGGTCCCAATATCTGACAATTAAAAATACCGCACCATAAATTTATTTTGTACCGGTACTGCGAACGATCTTCTCTCATTTCGTGAGGATTGTATATCTGCCAACTGTGAAGGTTATGTAAATTAAAATAACCATCACGTTTGCACGATGATTCATCGCTCCAAATTATTTTATTAAAAAAGTTGGGGTCTGATTCATGCATTCGCAACATTTCACGGCAAAATCTAACCCTCGACAGGTAATCTCTTTCCTGTAGAGCCTGAACACGTTGAATGTGGTAGGGATGAAATCGATGCTTAAAGCTTTGTGAACTGTAGTTTTTGGTATTCCCGTCCGTCTTTCCATCATTCTCACTGAAGTCGATGGAGCTAGTTCCACTTCCTCTAACACAGCTTCAACATCTACCGTTGCAGGACGTCCTGTTTCGCCGCCACGCCTTCCAGGTATGCGACCTTAAAAAAGTGAAAAATTATAGTTAACAAGCAAGCAAACAAGAAAGGTGTAAAAATCACTTACCTTCATATATTTCTCTATGGGTCCGGGCGAATACTTCTCGACCCGGATGTCGACGATTGGGGTATCGCTCTGCATAGAGTATTTGAGCAGCTCTGGCATTACAGCAAGCTTCACCGTAAATTAGGTGAATATCCGCATATTCATGCGACGTATACTGCGTGTTCTCTGTCATAGTATTAATAACACAATGTTCGAAGGGTCCAATTTCACAAAATCCACTTTCACTAATTCCGGTAAGTAACATAAAATAATGTCAAGAGCAAGTAATTATGTACCTTTGTACTATTTAGCATGTCATTTGACGGTAACAAGAGCAAATTCAATTTAAATCTATTAAATACATTCTAGCGTGTCTCAGTCCTTTACCCACAAAAGAGGCTATAACTTTTTTTTTTCTATTTAAAACAGTAAGTGTGGCACCTTTCTGAAATCTTTATTAAATGAGCAATTTTT
>NW_023482874.1:410-1736 GCF_013731165.1 Rhagoletis pomonella | reverse complement strand
AAAAAAATTAAAAAATATACAAATTATTGGTCGCAAC
Source organism: Rhagoletis pomonella (assembly GCF_013731165.1). Lineage (NCBI taxonomy): Eukaryota > Metazoa > Arthropoda > Insecta > Diptera > Tephritidae > Rhagoletis > Rhagoletis pomonella. The sequence goes on along the minus strand of NW_023482874.1, from coordinate 1,699 downwards.
TTCTCAATAAGTGGGTGATGTATAATTGTGAAGCACTCTATATAATTGATTCGTAAATGTAAATATTAAAAAAAATAGCTGTAAATATTAATATACAGTGGTCTAAATAATTTTAAAGATTTAGTCAAAGAATGAATTATATTTTTATAAGAAAATAACCTAATTAAATACTTACATTACTTTCTTTTTATTTGCTATGTGCTTCGTTAATGTAAATACTAAAAAAAAATTTTTTCTAACATCATATTTGCTTCCTGAATGTGTTATATAATTTTGTATATTTTAAACTTCTTCACCCTATTTCTGTCCCTTTTTAAAAATATTAATATATTTTTTAAACGTTATTTGAAATGTTTAAATTGGTGTTGGATTAACTTAATTAATAGTATTGTAAATATGAGCATGATTTTATCTAAATAAGCTGATTTTTACTAAACTATAGTCATCTGCTTTTTGTATAAATAAAATCCATTATTTATGAATTATATTTCATTTGAGAAATAATAATTTGTTACTTTATTTTTCAGATATCAGAATCTAACTGGTTGCACCCACAATAATAATTTTACCATTTTATTTTAATTTCAGATTGCTGTGCAAAAGACGTGTTGAAGCATCATCAGCTACGTTTATAAAAAATATATATTTTAATATATAAATTAATTATTTTTAGCTATTTAAATTTTGTTAATTTTTCGTTTAGATTGTATATATCGGAGTCATTGGATAATGAAGGTCTTCAACATGTTGGATGAAAGGGCAAGGGACAGTCTGACAAAGCATCCTTAGAAATGTCTCGATTCAGACGAGGTAGTTGCTTAATTACTAATGAACTTCAATTTTGCATACTTATAATTGTTTTATTTATTTTTTTAATATTTAGCGGAAACTCATCAAATTGCAATTTAATCAAACTGAGGATGAGGAAAATTACGAATGTTTGCAAGCGCCAGATGAGATAATTGTTTTAGACACTACTGCTGCATCAAGCCAGTCACAAGACATAACGCTACAAGCGCCACTATCGAATTCCGAAAATTTGGTTACACATGATGTCAATGTGTTATTCTCGAGCGGCTCCATGGATATAAGTAATTTATGCAACTGGCCGCTAGAAGCTACACATAGTCAAAGTCTATATATAAGTCGAAAAAACGCAATCAAATTTTGCAAAGTTGTAATGAAACTGAATTCTTTTGAACCAGTATAAATCATTTGCAACTGTTAATATACATCAAAAGAAAGGTAAATCGATTACCTTTCTTTTGATTATAACATTGTTAAAATCG
>NW_023482874.1:0-400 GCF_013731165.1 Rhagoletis pomonella | reverse complement strand
CACTCGAGGCCTTGCTACTCCCGTACTTCACAAACCACCTGACCCCAGCGAAGCATCAGCATGGTTTCCGTAAAGTGCACAGTACAACAACCGCACTTAACGCCATAAACACTCAGATAACTCGTGGCCTTAACCGAAACCGTCCCTGTGAGAGAACGATTCTAGTAGCGTTGGACTTCAAAGGCGTTTGACACCGTCTGCCATTCCACGCTACTAGAAGATATAGAGGCCTCCTCTCTCCCACAGAGGCTCAAGCGGTGGTCGGCAAATTATCTGAGTGGTCGACATTCGTCGGTAATGTTTAGAGACAAAACGAGTAAACAGCGAAAAATAAAACAGGGGGTTCCTCAGGGTGGTGTCCTTTCCCCGCTACTGTTTAACTTTTACATTTCAAAGCTCC
>NW_023482873.1:0-1737 GCF_013731165.1 Rhagoletis pomonella | reverse complement strand
CCCCCCCCCCCCCCCCCCTAACTTTCAAATTTTTGCCTAGATATTCAAAAATACTACCACGAAATGCTTGCTTGATAATTTCGGCCCCCCCTAAATTTCAAGGTTTTTCCTATATATATACTGTATAACAAATTATACTTCCAACGCTAACTAAATAATTAGTAAATTGATTTGAAAAGTAGATATGTGGATCATCCGGTTCTGTATCAAGTTATTATCTCTAACTTCAAAGCACTTCCATTTTAAAAGGGTAAAACCCTGGCTGCAGTCGACAATGAGCAAAAATTTATTGAACGGAAACTATAAATAAATTTATAGTTCAATTGTTCATTACTTTGTCTTAAGGTTTGTGTCTTTACTAAGCGGTTGGGTGAACAGCCAAGACGTTTACTTCTAAAGTGTGACAAAACAAAATCAAGTAATATATTTAGCATAAATAAATATACCAGCCTAAAAAATCTGCGTACTCAAAATGTTCAATACGCCCTCATACTTATACATACATACATATGTATGTATATCATTTAACGTTTTGTCCGGCTATTTGGTTTATTATACAGGTATGTAGAGCGAATTTAAAAAAATTCATCAGGGTTTAGTTGAGATATTCATTTTTGGCCACTATGTTTTGTACATTTCCCAGTACTGCAAAGCTTTTGACTGCCATTCACCTGGGAGTGGCCAGAAGTGATTCGTGTGCTTACGGTTCAAATCGCAGCTAACTACGTCCGGATATTTATATCCATGAATACTCTGGGTAGCGACCGAACGCTAGTTTGGGAGCGAGGTAAAGTGGGAGGGCGTAACACCCCGCGTACGCTGGGGATTAATCGGGATGGTGCCTCTGCCCGGCTGGTTGAAGTCCTAGGGAAAATAAAGGTTGACATCAGCTCCACCCATGAAATGCGATGGACGGGGCGAGGAAGGTAAGCGTGAGCCTTGCGACGTCTACTACAGTTGCCACGTAAATGAGTGCAATTCGGTGTTGCATTTGTGGTGGGAGAGAGACCGGCGTTCACTCTAGTGGACGAATTTCTAACCACAATCCGCATCAAAGCGAGATTCTTCAACATCTCATTCACATGTGCTAATGCCCCGATGGAAGAGAAGGACGAGGCATCCAAGGCTCTCTTAGCTTAGAGCGTACATATTAGCGCTGCCCCCGACACGTATATAAATCGTGCTTGGCCATTTAAATGCCAAGGTGGGCAACGAAGGGATCTTTGGTGCCAGTGTCGAAAAAATCAGCCTCCACATAGAAACGGCGGGCTGAGGATGATCCACTTCGCCGGGGCCCGAAGCTTGGCAGTGTGTATTACTGGGTTCTAGCATAAAAACATCCATCAAGCTATTCTCATTTTCGTTGTTGGTGTTTCCGACAGGGTAGGAGTGTGATGTATTGTGGAACGATTTTCCGTCGTCCCTTGTCAAATTTGGTTTGGAGACAAACCGGTTTCGGCGTTGTTCCATCTTCAATGTCATTTTTCGTTTTCTCAAGCTACATGGATGTCTCCACATCGAAAAATGGGAAACCAAATCGAGCATGTTGTGATAGACGGAAGGCATGCTTCCATGTTTTAGATGTACATACGTACACTCCGAGGGCCAAACATCGACTCGCACTACTATATTGATGCATCCAATATACGACCTAACCTCGGAGAAGCAAAAAAAAAGGGCCCCCAACAATGCAGGGAAAGTTCAACGTCGAAAAGCTGCAAACAAAACAGACGGCCA
>NW_023482872.1:0-1737 GCF_013731165.1 Rhagoletis pomonella | reverse complement strand
ATTAACTAACCGGAAAATCTTCTGCTAAAACGTAACTCAATTTTTTTTTATCTGAGAAGGTCTTTGGAGGACTTCGGCAGGACTTGGAATTGACCCGATACATTCAAGTTTATCGATAAATTTCAATGATTTGATACATATCGATAGTTCGATGAATTTCAAGAACACTAAAATTTTATAACTCAACACAATTCGTTAACTCGACCCATTTCGATAACTGTGAAATTCGATGGCTCGATAAATTTCGATAACTCAAAATGTAAAAACTTTGGATACCTTTATATATTTTACTTTTGACATCTCCACATTTTTCGAAAACTATCTAAACATTTTACATTTACACGCTGTTAAGACGATTAAGTTCGATAAGCAGTGATAAATCGATAGGCTTATATAACCTTGAAATTTCGATAAATCGATATATTTTGAAAATTCCATAAACTTCGCTTTGTTGAACCAACCAATTTCAGTAGATCAATAATTATCGATAACTCTGTAAGTTGACAGAACTCCATGCATTACGACACCTCGATATATTCCGTTAAGTCTATAAATAATGATAATTTAATAAATATAGATAACTTGATACATTTCTTTAACTTGACAATTTTCGTTAATCCCCCACGTTTTTATAGCTCGGTTAATTTGGACAACTAAGTCTTTTTTTTTGTCTTCATCGTTATCACTTGTTTCTTTATCTTCATATTTATCTTTATTTCAACTACGAAGTAAAACAAAATGCGAACAGCTTAAATTGAACAGGTTGCAAAAACAACCATACACAAATATGGAAATTTTTAAACAACGATTTTCAACCAATTTCGAAACTATAAAAACTCTCCACATCTACAGAAAATTATCTTTCCAACGGTGTTTTTGGTTTTGAAATCGGTAACTTTACCTTGGTCTTCATCTTTGTTTTTATCTTTCACATCTTTGCTTATATCCTTTTCTTCTTCTATTCACGTAGATGGGATGAGGTGCGATGACGTGATAAGATGTGAGGTGATTGTATGTGAAGTGATAGGATGTCATGCCATGTGTTGTCATATCCTCTGATGTAATGTTCTATGATGTCATATCATGTGATGCCACGTCATGTAATGCCATGTCATGTCATACGATGTCATTTCATGTGATGTCAAGTCATGTGATGTCATGCCATATAATGTGATGTCATATCATATAATGTCATGTCACGTGGTATCGTGTAATGTGATATCGTATTATGTGATGCATGTGATGTCGCTTCATATCATGTGATAAAATGTGATGTGATGTCATGTAATGTGATCACATTCCATGTTCCGATTAGTGTATCGATAACCCTGTTGATAACTGTGTCGATAAAAATACCGATAACAATATCCATATACATATAGAAAAATACAACGATTGTAAAATCGATTAATTCATCAGTATCGATTATTGTACATATCGTTAACAATATAAATGAATAAAAAGATAACAAAATCAATTATTTAATCGATTATTATACCGATAACAATATCCATTATTGTATCGATAACAATATCGATTATTATATTGATTACACTGTGAGACAAATGGTAGGGGTCAGTGATCGGGAAGGGTTCAAACTACCGGGGAAAGTTATATCGGTAAAAAAGAAGTTATACGTGTCCCCAGCGAAACCCTTCCCGATCACTGACGCCTACCATTTGTCTCACACAAAAAAATTGAGTTACGTTTTAGCAGAAGATTTTCCGGTTAGTTAAT
>NW_023482871.1:0-1737 GCF_013731165.1 Rhagoletis pomonella | reverse complement strand
TTTTGAATTTCACCAGCTATAAGCTAGCTTTGATCCCATCAAACCAAGTGGTATGTACTTACTACTTATTGCTTTGATTGAATTTGTCAGCTTACACAGAGAAAATGATACAGGTAAAACGCAAGTTTTTAAAAGAAATTGTCAAATAAAATTTTTCGATATAATTTCACTTCATACAAAATAAAAAAACGATCGTTATAATATATTAACCTTTTTTTTCTGAGTAGAACACACGCGTATTTTAAAAACTAAAATGAAACATTTTTGATTATTGTCCCAACAAGTTGTAGTGCGACACAATTTTCAACAAGCAAAATATAACTAGACATTTTTTAAATAAAAACGTTAATTTATTTTCGTTCAATTAGGTATGAAAAATATTAAAAACTAAAATGTTTTGCATTAGAATCTAAAAAGCTACCTAGCTACAATGAAAAACTTTCATATGTTTGCATCATTTGTCGGAAAAATTGTGTTCAGATAAATAAGTTACTTCAATCTTCAGAAAACAATTCTGCCATTGTAACCCCTAACTACATTAAGGGACATTGGTGGACTTCTTTGACCGAAAAAAGCTTTGGTAAGAGTAACTTACAAAAACAAATTCTTATGGGTTATTAAATAATAATTTTCAACTTTCTTAATTTAAATTTCAGGATTTGACCAGCGTGATGCAAAATTAGCAGGCCCAGCTTGGAAGTAAGGCTGGAACATCTGTATGTGTGTATTTATGTATGTATGTATATAGTAATATGTAAAACATCTGTTTTCCATTTATTAAATGTTGTAACTTATTTATAAGTATACTAGCAATTACCCGGCGTGCTTCGCTGCGCCTTAAATGTATTTTTGTGTTGTAACTCTCCCCCTAAGCTCTTATGGCCTCATTTACAAAATATTTTTAAAGAACTTTATGAAGTTAGATTTAAAAAAAATCGATCTATGAAGCATTGTTTATTTTTTTTTTGAGTTAATATATTTTCGAAGGTAATTAGAAAATATGTAAAGAACCGACTTTCTCTTGGAAATTTAATTTATAATCTTATAACTGGAGTCTACTATCGCACCCTTTCCTCAAACGTGTATTGATTCAATATTCAAATAACGTATATTTATATAATTTGAAAAAATCTCCCTACTATACAAATAAGTACAGCAATATTAACTAATATTTTCAAATGTTGTGAGAGGGAGTAACAAAACAAAATTACTTTTAAGGCGCAGCGAAGCACGCCGGGTATTCGCTAGTGTCACATGAAATTAACTGAGCAAAGTACAATGAATAGCTGTTAAACAATGGCACCATCTACTTTAAATGAAACATACTTATTTTCGTGGGGGATACTCACACACCATATACTTTTCTATTGAAATTTTTCCTGAATTTTCCTAGCTATAAACCTCCAACGAATGCAAAACCGTGAAAATCGGTTCGTGCGTTCTGGAGTTATAGCGTCAGGAAGGAAAACCCTACTTATTTTTATATTAATTTTTATATTAAAGAAGATTAAAGAACTGTCCGCATTACTCAATTTTATTTTTCACTAAAACGGTATTCATGAATTTTTTAATTTTTTTTTATTTGCTTCCGCATACTTTTGACATAACAGCTTTCATTTTATGCCGATATTAAACAAATACAGCCTAAGTTTACCCGGGTCCACGTTTTTGGTCTGTATCTCGTGACCCAAGTCACCCAGCTATATGAAAAGTGCTCAATCTTAAAGCATTCATGAA
>NW_023482870.1:0-1737 GCF_013731165.1 Rhagoletis pomonella | reverse complement strand
TTAGTTTAAGTTGGCAGGTGAAGTATGGGGAACGTTCATAAGCCGGACATATATTTGGTATGTCGGGGTCCAGTAGGGATAAGTATGAGTTCAGACGACTGCAATATCTAGAACTTAACTGAAGCAGAGTGGGTATCAGGAGCAGCTGATATTGGTGTTGATTGGGCTTCAATAACGACATTTATTGAGCGATAGTCACTGAAGACGGTGACGTACTCTCCGTGGAAGTCGTTCACGACTTGCCGGTACGCCATTGTGTCCAATGGTTATTTTAGGTACGGTTCGGAAGAAGGCTATGCTTTCAGGAAGTGTATTTTCGGATGCTACCTACCGCATAGAGAACCGAGCACAAATTGTTTGATGGAAGTATTGAATCCTTATTGTGCACATGGTATTCCAGGGACAGGAAAAATCATTCATTTTCCGTCCGGAGTGTGGTGTTCCAAAAGGTCTGCAATTTCGTCCACTGCGTTGTCGTTGTTGTTGTAGCGGCTACTAAGCCCGAGCGGGGCGGCTTGTCCATCAACGTTGTCGTCAGGCTTAGCTAAGTTGTTTAATCCTGACGTGGCTTGGCGAGGGCTCTTCTGCAAGCAGTTGTCTGTTTGGATGCACCCTACTACGTGGCACCCTACTACGAACTGCTTGCAGAGCATTCAGGGAGCATCTGGGCCCCGTCGTGAAGGTGGTGTTGAGGCGACATCAGGAGGCATCCTGTCGCGGTCCGTAGTGCCGTGTTATGGCATATCTGCAGCTTCGTCCACTGCGTCTTGCTAGTCCACGGCGACCACACGGGCGCCGCATAGTTTCGGACCGGCCGGCCAATTGCCTTGTATGTTGCCAACAACGTTTCTTTGTCTATGCCCCAGGTTCTGCCGGCTAGCGACTTGAGGACCCTGTCGCGGCTCTGTACTCGATTGACAATTGCGGTTTTATGCGCCAAGGAGAGCAGACTGTCGGAGGTAAAGAACTTTTGGGTTATTCACCGTCAGAATTGGTTCGTCGTCGACGTGAATACCCAGCTGCACTCTGACCTTCTTCCAGGTGGTAAAAAGTATTGTCGATGATTTCGTAGTGGAGAGGGTTAGGCTCCTTGCAGTGAGGAAGCGAGAAAGCTCGACGAGGTAAACGTTTACTTTCGAACACAAGTCATCGATTCCATTCTTATACGCTATTATCGAGCAGTCGTCAGCATAAGATACGATCGAGACTCCCTCTGGTGGTTGAGAGAGCTTCGATATTTAAACAGCAACGGGGAAAGGACACCACCCTGTGTGACCCCCTGGTGGTTTTGTCTCTGAAAATAACTGATGAATATCGACCACTCAGATAATTCGCCGACCACCGTTTGAGTACCTGCCTCAATGTCTTCTAGTAACGTGGAGCGGCTGACGGTGTCAAACGCCTTTTACAGACCCAACGCTACTAGGAGTGTTCTCTCACAGTGGTTCTTTCGGTAAAGGCCACTGCGTGCTACTGTGCTATGTAGTCCTCGGAGACCAAACATGTGAGACCAGCAAATTGCTGTGGGTGAGTGATCAGGGGACCTTGTTGCTCGGGGAAGGAGAGCAATTTGTCAAAGGTAACCCCTATATTTTTACTTTTATTCACCGTCGGAATTGGTGTGGCAGCGACGTGGATTTCTATGAGAAAGATCGGCGAGATAGCTGCTTACCTGCAAACACAGGTCATCAATTCCATTGCCGAACGTAAATATTGAACAATCGTCAGCGTAGGAGA
>NW_023482869.1:0-1737 GCF_013731165.1 Rhagoletis pomonella | reverse complement strand
AAAATTATTGTAAAGAGGCCAATGAGCCCACCTTAATCATCAAAAATCAGCAAAAACCAACCACCAAATATCGACTATACCACAACCGAGGAGTAGCCTAGCAGAGGCCTTAGTAGCACAGCAAAAAGGAATACACTCACGGGCATCAGCAGCAGAATGAGAACTCAATTACTTTTATTGATTGCGATTATAACGATAACCGAAGCAAACGTACAATTCTTGGACTACTCATCATCCCAACTCGTGACAATTGACTCAGGACCAGCAAAACTACAAACAGGGAATTTTAAAATTATACATATAATAGAGCTAGATGACTACGACAAGACTATACGACGCTTAGAAACGACAATTAACGATCAGCTCCCAAATCATCCCCTAAATCCCATCCTTCTATCCCTCGTCAATCAATCCAAAAATTATTTAGGTAGAATTAGAATAAACAAATCACATAGTAAAAGGTCATTAGATTTTATAGGTTCAGCATGGAAATGGATCGCAGGAAATCCAGACCATAGCGACTTTAATATTTTAATTGAAAAAATGAATAACGTCTTAGAGAATAATAATAGGCAAGTTGTAATAAATAAATTAACTAACGAAAAAATTAATGAAATAATCGAGAATACAAATAAAATATCTAAGTTAGTTCAAGAAAAAAAAAGAAATTAATAATGAATTACTGCTAAAAACAAAGTTTAAATTAGAGATAATAAAAGAAGAACTAATTAACATTGCGTATGCCATTCATTGGGCAAAATCGAACATAATAAATTCATACATTTTATCTGATAGAGAAATCGAAATAACAAACAAATTTTTAGAGAACGAAAATATCCCTTTTATAAACATCGATGAGGCATTGGAATTTGCTGATATAAAAATTGCATCCAATAAAGAAAGCTTAATTTACATAATAAATTTACCTACAACTGAAAAAGAAGATTGTAGATCATTAGAAGTTAGACCGATAAAGAAAGGAAAATTTATAAACAAAATTGAATACGAATCTTTACTAGTATGTAAGAATGAAATTTACGGAAAAACCAAAAATTGTAAATCGTACAATAACTTAGCGATTTGTTCTAAAGATTTAGTAGAAAATATTACGAACGGCACATGCATAGCACATCTGCTGAAAAGTAAACTAGATAACTGTACTAAAATAAATAACCAACATATTAAAAGAATCGAAAAAATTTCAAATGACATAATACTTTTAAATGAATACCAAGGCTTCGTTAAATTCGAAAACGAAAGCGTAAAAATAAATGGAACATACTTAATAAAACATGTCAATACAACTATAGAAGTAGGTAATACATTTTATTTTTCAAAAGAAATAACAGGGAAAAAACCCTTGCCGGCTATTTTACAGCCAATGGCAGAAAATAAAAAAATTGAAGAAACATTGTCATTAAATTCAATTAAAGAATTCCAATCTAACGAACTAGAAGAATTAAGGACATTGGAAAACCATAATAAAGTATATATTTCCATTAATGTAATATCTATAGGAATTATTATATTAATTATTATAAGCACTAGGTTAAAATTAAGATTTTTTCGAAAAATCAAAATAAATAAAGACAAAAAACCCAGCCGAAACACTATAGAAATAGGAATAGAAGACGTACCGAAATTTTACGTTAACTCATCGATCGAGGACGCTCGATTTTAAGGGCGGAGGAGTTAACACATAATAAATTACTTACCAGTTTGCCTTTGCTAAAACAT
>NW_023482868.1:0-1737 GCF_013731165.1 Rhagoletis pomonella | reverse complement strand
TATGTGGTAAAGGTTTGCACACTGATCACATCATGCATGTGTAGGGTGGCCAGATATTATAGGGACATAATCAGTACAGTTGGGATCAAAGATCAGTACAGAGCCATAATAAAATTATAGTTAAAAAACTAAAAGCTCCCTATTACAATTGCTATTCGTACTGTCATCAGGTATGCAACTTGAGAATAATAAAAGGAAGGTAAAAATCAGCTCATTTTTAAGCGTATTTTTTATTATTAACAATATAACAACCAAATAACAGCGCATCAATTAAAATAAAAGAACTAATTGACTTTTAAATACGTATAGTATTATAAATACAAAAATTCATTACTTTAAAACAAATCAATGGTATTACGTATGTATGTACAGCTGTGCTCAGGAAAATAGTAGTAAAATGTATAGACATGTTTTGAAAATTTTTTCTTTCCTTACTTAATTAAATTTTTTTATAAAAATATAGTTAATTCTATAAAAAAAGACATGTGAGTTAAAGTCTCAAACTTTCTAGAAAATTTATAAGAATTGAGAAAATAAAAAAAAATTTTAGCCCATTCAGTTTCAGTAGAAGACGAGCTCGAGTCAGAATCTGTTTGCATATTTTAAGCTACAAATTTGAAACATATTTAGTTGGTGTGCTTATTAAATACAACATTCACATTAAAATGTTGACTAAAAGGTATATTACCGAATTATCGCTAAACGAATTTTCGAGTACGAATGAAATTTAATAGTGTTAAATGTATATGTGCAAGTAAAATTACAAGTGGTCGAACATCAAAAATCAAAGTAAAGCTACATATATCATATCCAAGAGTCGGTAGTTTGCACCTTTTCCAAATTTTTAGAACTTAAATTGCACTGTAGCAGTAGTCGTCTTAAGTTTGAAATACTGACAGCCGATTTCTCAGTGGATGTTTAATTATAATCGAAAGATTATCTCTTATTGTCATCTTCTCAGTGTACTTAATATATGATTAACTCACCACCACCTTTCAAAACATTTATTAATGGCGAAACCAGCTTTTCCTGTAAATCCTGTAAAACCTGCAAATCGTGAAATTGGGTTGGGTTGAATCCAAACAGTTCGTTATTTTGCAACTGCAAGCTGACACTTTTTTAAATATGGTTTAAATTTAAATAATGCTTTCAATCTGCTCACACGCATGAGTTGTCAAAAAACATTGTTTTGAACATGTAAACCTCAAGTAAATGTCAATTACACGAATTTACAAAAGTACTAAATGTAAAAATCGGTGCAAAATCAGTGCAAACTCAAAAAATCAATAGATTTTGCGTACTGATTTCGGGCTCTTAACAATCAATACAATAGAAAACAAGTCAGAAAGTCCAAATTCGGGCTGAGCCGAACATTAAATACCCGGCGCAAGTATTAAATATATGTTTTTTTTTCACCTTTACGAAAGCTACCACTACATGGTAAGCCGGGGTGTATCGATTTTGAGTAAATTGTCGTCCTTAAATTTCGAAATATTGAAGTTTCAAGTATTTCTGAAATTTATCGTTATATGAAAAGCGGCCCAAATTTTAGTCCGATTACAATAATTTTCAACGTTTTGCTTTTATGTGGCAAGCGCACTAAACATACCGAGGTTGGTACAAATTGGTATAACGGTTACCGAGATACATATATGTGATCATAAGTGGGCGGTGCCACGCCCATTTTCCGAAATTTTGTCATAAACATATTTCTTGGTGAAGAGTTGTTACAAGTAT
>NW_023482867.1:0-1737 GCF_013731165.1 Rhagoletis pomonella | reverse complement strand
AAAAAAATCCTGACGTCAGAGAGAAGAAATAAAACGCAGTTTTAATATATTTGGCCCATAGTTTCGCGAATATATGTATACAAATTTTTGTGTGTAAAATTTACTGTCGCACGGTGCTATAAGCCAAAAGCGGACACATAGCCGATTTGGCAGCGCATGTACTCGACTGTTTTTTAATCGCATTTGACAATGTGTTTTCACTTATTTAACGACAAATTTCATTGAATTTGACATAGTGACAAGCCTTTATTAGATTTAGCATCAAAGTTTTAGGCGCAGTAATTAAAAAATTTGCATGCGATGAGTTCTATAATTGTTGTGGGAAAAGGTCGTTAGTCACTGAGCTTTTATCAGAGTTTTCTTAGAAGTGCGGTCAATATAAGTGCTGCTATTTAGTAACTATGTTTAATTATGTACATGCAATAAATAATTCAAATGAAAACAATGTTACCAACAGTTTAAAAGTTACCAATTTTGGTAGAAACTTGCCAATGTGGCAACCGTCAGCACAACTAAATGCGAAACTGACTTCGCTCATAAGCAGTGCTTAGCCAGCCAGCAAGTCAGCCAGCTCTAGCTCTCTTTTGAAGTGGGCTAGGAACAGCTTTAATGAATGCAACAATAGCAACAACAGCCGCTCAACCGCAGCAATTGCAATGGTAGCTGGCTGGCGGTAGCAAGCAGTAACAGGTTGGCAGGTTGTAGTTTTTTTGTGTTTCTTCTTGGCACAGTTGAGTTTTAGCTTTTATCATTAGAAGATCGTTGTCGTGTACTCGCAATGCCATCTGAGACATATATACAGACTTATATACATACATATATAGTATTTTGCTTGGCTGAATAAAACCCGAAAATATTCGCATACAATTACAAAAAACAAACAAAGGATATTAATTTGCAGCATTTGCTCGAAGCGCTATCAAAAACATCCAACGAATGTGGCAGCATTTTTCATTTTACTTCAATTAAGTGGGAAAAGTGGCAAATATGTGCAATTAATGCATACAAACATATTCATATGTATGAAGCCAGAGGCAATTTCAAATGCGTTTGCAACAGTAAAGTAAAAACTCTCGTAGATGGTTAGCCATTTTGTTAACTCGTACGAAAACGGTTTTTGCATTGCTGAGTGTGTGCGTGTGTGTTTGCACCTAGCTAAAAACGAAATTAATGAGTTGAAAATCACTAAATAAAAGTGCGAAAATGCGAATGTAATATAAAAGTGGAAAAGAAAAAACACGAAAACAAGTTGAAAAATATGCCTGTGGCTTTAAAACGCTTAATTAGCCACGTTAAAACAAAAGGCAAGAAGTGAATAAAAAACTAAAGTTAATTTTAAGACATGAAATTATGGTGGTTACACAAACACGGACCCGAATAGAAAAGTTTTTTTTTTTTTTTTTTTAAAGTCACCCAGAAGTGAAGTAATTAAAAGAAGCGCGGCTTAATAACTCTCCTAACCAGAAACTTCAATTCTAACTAAATTTATATTTTTAGTTATGCTTCGAGTATGTATGTAGATTTCCTTGTCGCCTCAACGCGATATTACAACATACTTCTTCTTAGTAAGCAATGAGTTTTGTAAAAATACGCTCCATCAAAATGGTTACCATATTTGTTTTTTCTTTGCCTTGATGAGTTGTGCTACAAGTGTTTTTGGTTCTTCATTATTATTTATTTATTTATTTTTTTTTGTTTTACAACCACAACCACCTCTTCACATGCCCAAACGATTTG
>NW_023482866.1:0-1737 GCF_013731165.1 Rhagoletis pomonella | reverse complement strand
TTTACGGAACCAGTACAATAATATAGAACTAGATAGAGTTCAGAGAGTCTTATTTATAAGACTACATCATCAATCAGATGTTTTTTCAATCCTTTCTTACATACCCTCTTCGAAGTCTCAGAGAAGGAAAGAATAATCGCATATATTTAATAGAATAACTTCTCGATTTTCGTCCCAGCTAATTTTAGACACTGATTATGCACGACCCAAAATAGAATACCCCAGGTCATTTGGGGACCTTCCCCCCGTTGAGAGCCATCTAGGACGGTGAGCATAATACCTTCGCCTGGATACAAAATCTGTACAGCGATGAAACCTAAATCGAACGCAGAGTTTGAGCAGGAATTTCCCCTGAATACCTGGGATTTCAAGGCAGAACAATTTTCTAAAGCTAAAAGCTGCCACCTTTTTAAATAGCTTACTGGCAGCAAGTCGCCTTTTTTCTCGGACAGCCGGACGGCTCTTTTGCGACAAAGTCAAATTTGATAACAGAGTGTACAACTCTTCTGTATACAGTAGTCAACTCTAAGTAGATTTGGCTTGGATCTCTGGACATCCGAAATTTCCCTACACCACTAATAACTTTATGTGTATGTATGTAGATATAGGGACACTTGTCTCCAAACTCTTCTGGAAACTAGCGATTAAAGTCGTAAAATCATAGGCAAGATGCTCTACTCACATTTCGCTTTTTAGTTTTTTTCTCTGCAGTGTTCCACAAACGACATACAATATAGAATTCAGGGCTTGGAAATCTTCTAACCTTTCTTTATACACACTATTTTTCTTCTTAAGTCCTTTTTAAACATAACCCGCGAAACAAATTATTAGCTGCTGCTTTATTCCAATGTGCTTAACCTCAAAAACAAACATGGCGAATTATAAATGAAGAGTGCAAAGGTTACCCAAATGTAATGAAGCATTAAAAATTTACGAATATCAAAGCGCAATACTCCTAAAAGAGGCCAGTCATGTCTGCCAGCACTTCAGTTGTCTCTTCTTTTTTTTTATTTTGCTATTCGCCACGCTTTTGTAGTGGAATCCCAGTTAAGGATCAATAAAAGGTCGACCACCTGTGTGTGAAACATTTATACAATTTCTCTTTTTCCTTGTTTTTGCTTTAACAAATTACCGCAGACAGTCAAAAGCCAAAGGTAGGAAGGACAAGGGCACAGATGGCACAGAGATTGCCGACTGCCAGACTAAAAAAAGCCAAACATATATATGTAACTTAGACAGACAGGCTGGGAAATGTGAACCTAAACAAATATACGAATAAACAACATACTTGTAGGAGATATTTGTAATAGTATTTGTATTTGCATTATGTGTGTGATTGTGGCCAAAAAACCAAAGTACGCCAGACGCCATAACGTGAGTTTATGAATAAATTACTACAGCAGTAACAACCGCTACATATAGCACCTAACGGTGTATTCATTGTTTGTATTTGCTTTTAGGTTTTTTGCTCGTATTTTGGCTTTCCTTTTGGCAGTGGCAAGGACGCGTTTTCTACAGCACGCCACGCCACGACGCGGTTGTCTGTCTAGCGCGGTGAAAATGTTTATACTGCATCCACTTATGAATGCGTGTGTGTGTGTGTGTGATTACATAGGTACATATGCCATTGTCCTTGCTGCCACATGCGTGCATTTATATGTGTACACCTGCTCTCTCGCCCATTGAGCAATTACTTTTCGGTGGATTGGGCAGGACGTTGAAGTTTACGTGAGGAGC
>NW_023482865.1:0-1738 GCF_013731165.1 Rhagoletis pomonella | reverse complement strand
TTTTTTTGCAATAGCATTGCCCTTACCGTTACGAATATCTATATATATCGATTGTGTAGGAAAAGTCAATGTGTTCTGCGCTAAAGTAGCGAAGAGAATGTCTTTATTTTACGAGCATTCAATCTATTCCTTTCTTAAAGTAACGTGTATTCTTTAAGGTGTCAACAGACTAACACTGATAGCATGTACTAATACGTTCAAGCCAAAAGCAAAACTAAAGTTTAGCAACGAAGTATTCATGAACTGAATATCATTTATTTAAACATAAACAGTATTACAGCTAATAAGTGTGAATTTGAGAAGCTAATAGAAATTTGTAAGCCCCATTTGGTGCTATGTTCAGAAACCTGTTTGACCGAAGACATTACAAACCACGAAATACAGGTACAAACCTACACCCTAATTAGATGCAACTCGAATAGTAGACACACAGGCGGTGTTTTAATTTACGTCCATCACTCAATTAAATATGAAACTCTCGTTAATTACTCGTGTGATAAGAAGATTTGGTGTCTTCTTTTAAAAATTGGAAATGTTACCCCGAAACACCAAATAGGGGTAATATATCACTCGCCAAATTCTAGCGATGCTGACTTTATCAGATACCTCAGTGAAATATTAAACAATACTTGCCTAGATGATAATACTGTATTTATTGGAGACTTCAATATAAATCTATATAAAGCTACAACGTACAGTAAAAAATTGGTAGAGTTATTTCAGTCCTTCTCAATGGTTCAGAAAATTAATTTTTATACTAGGAAATCGGAAGAGGTCGAAACCATGATTGATTTACTATTTACCAATAGCAAAAACATTTCGTGTCAAAGAATGGATATGTCAAGATCGAGTTGGAGAAATCTATAAAATGAGAGCAAACAAATTTATTATATCTTGGGAAAATTACACAAGTGATAATCTTCTTCACCAACTGAGGCATTACAAATACAGGGATTTTTCGAAATTAAGCATCGATGATAAATCGAAATTTTTAACTAATGTCTTGTCATATTCAATGGGCACTCTAACATACACTAAAGAAATAAGGCTTAAGCTCAGGAACAAGTGGTATGATACTGAATTAGCAAACCTTAATAAACAAAAGTATAATCTTTACAGGATAGCATTAGAAACAGGGGCCTGGAGTGACTATAATACAATCAAACCTAGATATAAGAGGATGGTAAAGGTTAAAAAGGTTAAATACTTGGAGCATAAAATAACACTTAATATTGGAGATAGCAAATCAATGTGGAAGCATCTAAAAAATTGCATAAGTATGTCAAAGGAAATAAACACCATTAATAAATTTTTAATTCACAACACTTTGTACACAACGGAAAATAAGATTGCACAATCACTAAATAACTACTTTATTGGCAGCATTATTGAAATTACCTCAAATATAGAACCTGGTAAAAAAGAATCCTTTACGACTCCAAATTGCACACATAACTTTAAATTTATAGAAATCGAAACCGATGAAGTGCTTGAAATTGTCAGTGGTTTTAAAAATAAAATTGGAAAAAAAAAACTATTATCTGAGGGAGTCATAAAAGACTCTATAGCATATACAGGGTACTTTTACACGCAGTTAATTAATGAAAGTCTAAAATATGGTGTTGTTCCTGATCACTGGAAAACATCTATTGTTGTGCGAATTGAGAAAGTCAAGAACACAATCAGAGCCGACGAGATGAGACCAATATAATACGTTGCCAAGTGATGACAAAATTCT
>NW_023482864.1:0-1738 GCF_013731165.1 Rhagoletis pomonella | reverse complement strand
GTTCGCTCTTGAGTCGCAGCGTGGTTTTACTATTTCTTATCGCTGGTCGTATGACATTTCATATTTTTTTGATATTTCAGATGTCTGGCAATACCGGTCTTTAAATTTTTTTTTTACAAATCTTCTCCACACAGAGAGAAACGAAATGAAATCAAAACGAAGAAAATCCGGTGAGCCGTTCTTGAGTTATGCGACAACAAACTAACACACGAACTGCAATTCATTTTTATATGTAAAGATTTTTTTTTTGAGAGATGGCAACCCTATTCAAATTTATTTATTTTTATTAAATTGGTTTATACATTCTCAGTAAAGAACATTATTGCGGCTTATGTAAATTTATTTATTTTTAAATTTGAAATATGTGGCAACATCAGTTTTTCAATTTTTCTTTACAATCATTCTATAGAAAGACACAAAATGAAATAAAAGCGAAGAAAATCCCTTGAGCCGCTCTTGGGTTATGCGATAACACACGAAAGCAAGCCATTTTTACATATAAAATTTTTTTCGAATAGTAGCAACCCTAACGAAATTTTTTTTTGAATTAGTTTTTTTCATACATTCTCAGTGAAATAGCATTATTGCGGCTTATTTATAACTGTTTTTTTCTGATATTGCAGATATCTGGAAAAGCATTTTTTCAATTTTCTGATTACAAACCTTCTACAAACGAAAAGACACAAAATTAAATACAAAACGAAGCAAATATGCTGAGCCGTTCTTGAGTTATGCGATAACACGTGAAAGCAAGCCATTTATACATATACAACTTTTTTCCAATACAGTTTCAAAGACAGATATAACTTCTACCGATTAGACTTTGTTGCTTTTTCAATTTTTCCTAATAAACCATTGTGGTACAAAGCTCAATAAAAATATTAAAAATAAAATGTTAATAAGCCACATTAACATTGACAAATACATAGTTTAGGAAGAGCCTGCCTGAAACTATACAAAAAAGCAAAAATAAGCAAATAGATGTATATAATTGACAATAACAACCACGCTGTCGGGTTTAAATAGCGGCAAATCAGCTGCAATTGATAGTAGTTGGTTGAATAAGGAAAATAAATTAGCAACAAGAGTTTACCTGATGTACATAGCTCAGTGGTTAACGGTTCTGACTTTGAACATCGAATTCGCAGGTTTGATCCTTGCTGAAGTCTAAAAAAAAATAAGTCTGATGAAGAGATGTGGTGATCTCCGAAATAGCTGCTATAACTTCTACCGCTTAGACTTTGTTGCTTTTTCAATTTTTCGTAATAAACAATCGTGGTACAAAGCTCAATAAAAATATTAAAAATAAAATGTTAATAAGCCACCATAACATTGACAAATACATAGTTTAGGAAGAGCCTGCCTGAAACTATACAAAAAAGCAAAAATAAGCAAATGGATGTATATAATTGACAACAACAACCACGCTGTCGAGTTTAAATAGCGGCGAATCAGCTGCACTTGATAGTAGTTGGTTGAATAAGGAAAATAAATAAGCAACAAGAGTTTACGGGATGTACATAGCTATGGGCGTAGCCAGGTAGGGGCGGGGGGGGGGGTGCTCGAGCGCCCCCCTAACTTTCAAATTTTCCTTATATATATATAAAATAGTTTCCCTTAAATGCCAGCTTAATAGGTGATTTTTTATGATTTTCTAAGGCTTTTACATAACGTTGGAACTTGCTTAAACTGCACTGTAAAAAGTAGGAAGGAAATAATTGAATTGTAGTTGAAATGT
>NW_023482863.1:0-1738 GCF_013731165.1 Rhagoletis pomonella | reverse complement strand
CGTAGCAAAATCGAATCTACGACGGATTACAGCATAGGGGTGAAATTGTATAAAAATATCAATAAAATAAAGTGTGTAAACGCAAAAATATGTATGTAAGTTGATGTGTGAATAAAAAAAAAGTATTTTTAAATGTTTACAAAATTATCAAGTCGAAGATCACAAATCGCTCACAATACGAAAAACTGGTGGAATGCATGAGCGAAAGGCCGGAC
The DNA here is from genome assembly GCF_013731165.1 of Rhagoletis pomonella. Lineage (NCBI taxonomy): Eukaryota > Metazoa > Arthropoda > Insecta > Diptera > Tephritidae > Rhagoletis > Rhagoletis pomonella. The sequence goes on along the minus strand of NW_023482863.1, from coordinate 1,523 downwards.
ATTGCCCGAGGCTTTGTAAAAGTAGTAAAAGAGGATGTGGTGGAATTTTGGGAATGCGTTGCAATTGCAAGAATTAAAGCGGCACAATATCTAGTTGAATGGATGCCCTTAAAAAGAGGGATAATACATTTATCATTTAAGCTAAATGGATCAGAACTGTCTCGTAGCAATCTCCTTTTTATATTAATGCAACAGTTGGCTGCAGCACGTTCTTTCTCCTGAGACAAAAGCGCACCGGCCACTGAAACCATTATATTTTACTTAATTAAGGAAAAGCCTTTTCAAACACGATAAATTTTTTTTTTTAATTTCACTGTTCACTTGCTATTATATTTATTTTGATTTGTTTGTGTCAAAGCAGCTGATTAAGAACTTCGAATTTCACTATTTTAGTTGGCTCACATCACATTCTTATTTTCAATCTCAAACAACTTTGAACCATTCCTTTTTTTTACTCTCAATTTTATATGATTTTAAAATGTTGGCAAACTTAAAAAAAAAAAATCATGGCCGACGAATTGAGAGAACAGTTTAACTGTTTTTATCATGATTTAAAGTAACGAATACATTTGTACATTTGGGGTCTTCACAATTCGTTCCAAATAGTGTCTAAAGCTCGGAACACTTTGACGACAGCAAGCGACAAGCAGCATCTGTCAAATTTTAAATACACACGTTCTTACGGACACAATTATTTTGACGACAGCACGACATCTTGGCTGCAGGACTGCAATTGTCGACGTCGCCAAATTAAATCGATTTCTAATTTTGCCGGCGACAATGAGTAGATGTAGTGCTGCAAAATTAATCACATATTCTTGATTGTTCATGTTTTTCTTATTTACTTAAATAAAAATACACAATTTGTGAAATAAATATACCAAAATGTCGAACTTTAAAATCAGCTGTTTGCTATGTCGCTGAGGTCTTCAAAATGTTTAAGAAGCTGGCTTCAAGGCGACATTTGTCGACAAAATGATATCGCTGTCGTTACGTCGTGAAGTTGCAGTCGTCAAAGTGTTCCGAGCTTAAGGGAGCGTTCAGACAGAAAGCCGAGCGGCACCGAGCGAAGCATGGCGGAACAATGCGAAGCTGGTGGTGTTCTTACCAGTGATGGAAAAGTAGGCACAATAGTACAATTTTTGGCACTTTCATTCGCAGAGGCACTTTTGGCACAATTCGTCTTGTTTTGGCACAATCATAAAATGTAGAAATTTAGTATAAAATGCAAATATATAACAAAAAATCACATACCACATTATAGATTAAAAAAATACAAAAAGTGATCATTAAAAGCATTAAAAAATTTGGGGCTGTAGAAATATTTACAAACCGCTGAATTCTATTCTGAATACGCAGTTCGAAAAGTAAGTTTTTGCAACAACAAGCTTTATTCAGAATTTTTAGAAAGATTCCAAGGTTGCAGTCCATTAAATAAAAGTGCAAGTTTTTGCAATATCCTGATGATTTTTAATATTTTTTTATCTTTCGTAATTTTCGAACACACTTTATTTGGAAAAAAA
>NW_023482862.1:0-1738 GCF_013731165.1 Rhagoletis pomonella | reverse complement strand
TGCAGCATTCAGCATACTTGTGGAAGTGAAAACTTATTGGAAAGATAACTTGTTACGCATTTTGGCTATTTGAAAAGAGAGGCAGCAAGTGCAAAAATGGCAGTGGCTAGAAAATTGGTAAGTGGCTGCGGTCGGTACAAGTGGAATACCAAAATTGCACCTAAAAAAGACTGGTAAATACATTTTTCAACTGCATATGTACTTATGGATTTCGAACTTAAAGCCAAACATTTACGAACGAAAATTTCCTGGAAAAAAATTATGGGCCCCGGGTGCCCATATATGTACATATAAACTATCTGCGAATACGCTAGCACCTGTATTTATCCAATCTGCGATTGCCAATTTGGATGTAAGGTATTCTAAGTTTTATGTAAAAATCTTTAAAAATGACTACGTAGGCATCGTGTGTACCCGTGTAGGCAATAATGAATTTCTGGTAATCACACTAATTAAAATTGCAGATGGATCGATATCAGCATAAAGAAACATATCTAAAACTGTTCGTAACTTACCCTGCGAAAAATGGCACTAGGTTAAATAGTAGTACAGGACCACGCTACCTTGTAACCAACACTAGTAACCAAAATGGTCCAAATATATGGAGAAAATATGGTTACTTTAACATTGCGATGTCATTGGACCTGACCACCTCTGGTCCCACGCTGCATAACATGGCAACACCTAGACAACTACTCCTTTTGGACCATGGCACATTCGGCAGCCGAATCATATTGCCGATGGGCCACGAAGAGGTGGGGTACTACACATATATTTGTTTTTTACGTTTGAAGTGTTCCAAGTAGGCATAACAAGTTACTAGTATGCAACCTGGTCATTTTGCACATACTCCAATACCCATTGGACCACCTGGTCCTCAAACTTTTGTAGGGTACATATATACATATACATACAAATGTATGTATAAACCAGGGATGTTGCAAATTTTTGCATTCGCATTCGTTATGCGAATGATTCGCATCAATTGACACATTCGCATTCGCGTCAAATGATACGAATGTTTTGCGAATTCGAATGAGTGTTTGGGCAGAGAGTCCACTCTGATATTGTTGAAAGGGATCTAACGGCTCTATTCTGTATCAGTGACAAATTCTTGTCACAGTTTTTTTACGAAAAAATATATGCAAAATTTGAAATTTGTCAGTCAAAAAATATTTATCACCGATACAGAATTGCATGATAAAAACATAGCAAGGTAGAACCGTTCTCTCAATTTGTCGGCCATGATTTTTTTTTTTGAAGTTTGCCAGCATTTTAAAATCATATAAAATTGAAAATAAAAAATTGAAATTGTTCGAAATTGTTGCTTGAGATTGAAAATGAAAATGTGTGTGTGAGTTTGTGAGTAAATTTAAAAATTAAAATGTTTGGAAACGTCAAGAATTTTAAAAGTAACTCTCAGCGGTTCTACCTTACTATATTTTTATCATGCAGAATTGGGCTATTAGTCTGTCTAACCAGGATGCGGACAATAACCGGTTTCTAGCTTCGGGCGCTAAACGGTTAAGTTGTATATCAAGCAACTTTGATGGGCCTTCAACAAATTTTGCTAAAAGTCTTATATGCAACCTAGAAATAATTTAAATTCCTCCACCGAAAGCGAAGCCTCGGATGTAGAATCTGGAGACTTAAAGAAATGTGAATTGAAAGCTCAATTGAAGGTTTATCTCAAAAAAAGGAGGTCATCTCCGTGAAAATCGTCTCGATTGGTAGGTAG
>NW_023482861.1:0-1738 GCF_013731165.1 Rhagoletis pomonella | reverse complement strand
TGGTGAAACTGGCGACACTGGTGACACTGGTGAAACTGGTACACTGGTGACACTGGTGAAACTGGCGACACTGGTGACACTGGTGAAACGGTTGGCACTAGTGAAACTGGTGACACTGGTACACTGGTGACACTGGCGACACCGGCGACACTGGTGACAGTGGCGACACTGGTGACACTGGCGACACTGGTGACACTGGTGACACTGGTACACTGGTGACACTGGCAGAGCCGAAGACTTCCGACACTGGTACACTGGTGACACTGGTGACACTGGTGACACTGGCGACACTGGTGGCACTGGTACACTGGTGACACTGGTACACTGGTGACACTGGCAAAGTGCGAATAGACACTCCCTTTCGTTGGATGCACCGAACGCGTTGCCCCTGCACTACCGCTGCTGTCACCACCACCTGCTGCGCCAGCGCTTGCTCCTGTTTCAGCGCCGCTTCGAAAGCACAAAGGGCGGCTGGCGTCAATATTGCCCTGTCCATACCCTCTTCTTCTTCTATATACTATCTACGACCGCTGTTATGCTTAAGTATTCCCGCCTCCTTTGCGCTGCTCTGCAGAGTTTCCTTCCTTCCATACGCACGCACTCGCAACTCGCCAAATTATTATTGTTTCGCGGTACTGCGCTGCGTTGCTTTGCTATGCCAAAAGATGCCTTCACTTGATTTATCTTCAAATTGCCTAGGGGCACAAAATTGTTCGCGTCCAAAGTGTGATGTGCGCTTACTGGCTATTGGCTCTTGGGCTATTGGGCTATTGTGTTGTTCAAAAACGTTGGTGAAATTACTTTGCTGTCACTTTTTTATTTTTGTTGCCTTTGCTACTGACAAAGTTTAGGTACTTATTATGGCAGACATGGCTATTTTGAGGCTTGTAAATTTGTGTCAATGCGACAAAAGCGACGAATGTATCTCAGCTGCCAGTGACAGTTGAACGCATGAAAAATTTATGAAACGTCTTTGTATGCAACGATCAGTGATAAAAGTCAGCTGAAAGAATGCAGCTTGAGTGGAGCGTTAGCACTCTCGATGGAATAATGCAATGGGTTGCTGGAGACTAGATTGAAATGTTATATGTATGTATGGAAACAGAAATCGAACCTCCTAAGTTTTTAGTATCGAAATTCACAATAGAACCTTAAATTTTTTTGGAACATTGACGTTCATTCATTATTAGAAGCGCTAGCTTGAAACCGAGCACTATTAGTCAGTTTGACAACCCTTCTAAATCATCGCTAAATTCCCATTCTCACACAAATCAAGGTTTGTTTGCACGTATATAGTTCTTGAAAAGGCCTTCGTACGCTATGACATTTAACGACAGTTTAGGGACTATTTTAGAACTATTCTAGGACGGTTTGGGGACCATTTCAAGACTTGTTCGATATCATTAAGTTCAAGTTCATGATTTTTTCAAAACTACTTCAAGACTACTTGAGACTAGTTGGCGATCATTTCATGACTAGTTCGGGTTTACTTCTGGAATGGTTCAAAAATATTCCTGGATCAGTTAAGTCTAGTTCAAAATCACTTTAAGACTAGTTTAAGAGAATTTAGGGAGTAGTTCGGGTTCATTTTGGGACTAGTAAGGGACGATGGTTCCGTGCGCAGAAGTGGAAAACTTTTGACTGCCTTTCATCTGGGAGTGGCCAGAAGCGATTCTTGTGCGTACGGTTCAAATCGCAGCTCACAACGTCCGGATATTTATATCCACGTATCCTCTGG
>NW_023482860.1:0-1738 GCF_013731165.1 Rhagoletis pomonella | reverse complement strand
ATTATTAAATGCCCAAATTATGTCGAGGAGGACCCCTAGGGCATATTGCTTATGCTCCAGAGTTCTTTCTACTACCGTGGTTAGTGAGTGAAGTGCAGTCTCAGTGGATCTACCCTTCGTGTAAGCATGCTACGCCTTTGATATGCTGGCCGACGGCAGCTTATCCTTAACGTATGCGTCCTAAATCTTTCCGAGCGTCTTTAGAAGGAATGAGGATAGATAGAATAATTGGTCTGTATTCTTTCGAATAGAGGGGATTTCCTTTGCCCGCCTTCGGTATGAATACGACCCTCGCCTCTCTCCACAGGACAGGCACATAGTTTAACCTTAAACATCCCTCGTCTATTATTTTCAAGTATGGTGCCAGCACTGCGGCAATTTTTTGCATCATGGCTGGAAAGATACGGTCTGTGCCTGAGGACTTAAACGGTTCGAAGCCATCGATAGCCCACCGTATTTTTTCTTCTCCTAAAAATTGTAGATCTATGCTGTCTGTACACCCCGGAAAATGTGTGTTGACTAGGTTTTCCAGTGAGTCCTCACTGCTTCCAGTCCACTCTCCACATTTTTTACGTAGCAACCTTGGAGTAGTCGGGTTCTTGGATAGCAATTTCCTTAGCCTGGCAACCACGGTTGTTTTTTCTAATTCACCGCAGAAGCTCTTCCACGACTCCCGCTTGCATTTGCGAATCTCTTTCTTCCTTAAGTATATCTTTGTATTCCATCCAGCAGAACTCGTCATCGGCTATCTTGGCCAGTTTGAAGAGTTCTCTGACATTTCTTCTGAGTGCTCCAAGCCTCCTATTCCACCAAGGTGGCTTTGAACCGCGCCTTTCATGTAGTGGAGGGCATGCGATGCGATAAGCTTTGTTTAGAGTGTTGGTAAGTGTGACTACCAGTTTCTCCAATTCAGAGTGGGGGTCAATTACCCTATACTTGTTTAAACTCTTCCTCGCTACCCTTTCATACAATTCCCAGTTCGTATTCTTGGGATTTCTGAAAGTTTCGCTTTTTGTACGGGCTGAGAATTCTACCTGAAGTCCTGCATACCTATGGTCAGAAAACGAGGGTATACTAAGCACCTCCCAGTTCCCTACTCCGATTCCCCCACTAGTGAGGAGTGTTATATCAAGAACGTTCTTCGAGGTAGGGCCAATATAAGTTGGTTCCTCACCCCGGTTGGCTATATCTAAATTACTTGTTAAGATAAAGTTTAGTAAAGACTCACCCCTTTCGTTGGTATCTCCACTCCCCCATATCGTATTGTGCCACCAACCTCCGGAGCCCGGTTGGTGGCGCCTCCTCGTCGTGAGGCATGTAACAAGATGCAAGAAGTATTGTGTCATCGTTGCCATCCTTCGAAGCTACCACCGTCAGGTCGCCTGGAGAGAAATTAAGATCAATATAAGAGTGTGAACTTTTCTTAACCAGTATAGCTATTTGTTGCACTCGGGATGTGCGTGTAGTATGTTTGAGACTTTAGTCCAGTTCGCTTTCGGTATGGACGGTATGCAGCTGCGGTCCACAACCTCCAAGACGGCGCCCTCCCACAGGCCTTGAAGCGTCGCAACAGCTTCCTTTACCCATAGCAGAGTTGGATCGTCCTTGCATTTTAGTATTTTTACCCCGTTTAGCCACCCCGCACCATCGAAAGTTGGCATGGTCGTTTTAGGGTCCCCATCCATTCTCTCGACGAGCGCATCCAGCAGCTTTAACTCCACTGCTCCCCAGCGCTCCT
>NW_023482859.1:0-1739 GCF_013731165.1 Rhagoletis pomonella | reverse complement strand
GTACATATGCATTCGGTGTGCTTAAATTAAAAAAGCATCACTAAATAACGCACCAAGCATTGAATTCCAATTATTTTGGCTTTTTGGTTTCCCAAAAGCACTAAACTTAGTGCAAAATGCACGACCTTGGCGACAGTGAGCTGAGCACATCAATGCTCAAACAGTGATGCCAGACCAAGTATTGAGTAAATGCGCTATGTATATTTTTCTTTTAAAGCAAAAGTTCTAATTGACGAGGGGATTGATTTTTGGTTCTTACATAGAACACTGATAAGATTCACAAACTTATCCTAGGACTTAATTAAAATATTCAACATTATTTGTAGACGAATATATTTGTGTTCGTATGAAATAGTAGCTTATGTCGGGAGGCTGGCTTTAGTAAAATGTACCATTTCCTATATTCTTTAAACCACAAGGAATTTTTTTATGAGACTTTATACAAATATTGACTTGCTGGCATCGCAACTGCCTCTTTTACGTTTATTTTCCAAGAGTTCTTCAACGACTCGGCGCCAGTGAGTGTTTCGCAATCGTACGCTGCGAATGGTTCATTATACTAAAGCCAGTCTTCCGACATAATCTACTATTCTATACGAACACAGATATGTATACTTCCTAATAGGCTTGTAAAATGCCCAATACCCAAATCAGTCGTATGAGTTATTATCGGTAAAAAATTGGGTACGCTCAAATCTGGCATCGCTGCAGCAAGTACTTTGTCACGCCAGTGAAACAGTGTTGATATTTTAAGTACAATTTTACTTTTTTCATTACAATTCATTTTAAAAAGTACAAAAGTACAATTTGCCGATTTTAAGTACAATTTCAACATCAAAAATACTTTTTGTACCAAACGCTCAAATCTCTTCTAGCACTTTGATTCTTAATCCGTTTACATTTAAGTAAATGGATATACCTATATTTCATATCTGCTACAAAACGAAATTATGAATTGTAATTTTGAATGTAAACTTGATTGTGAACAGTAATATTAGTGATGTGCAACAATTTATATTGAGCTCGAGGCCGTTTTTTTAAATGAAAATTTTATTGTGGAAAAGCAACAACAATTTGAAAAAATGGTAGAAGCGATAGCTATTTCGGAAATCACCACATTTCCTCATCAGACTTCTTTCAGTAGGATTCGAACCGACGATCCCACTGACTCAGCCAGTTGCCTATGCACCGTGCTAAGTACGCCTTGTAAATTATCGTTTGCTTTTTTCCACTATTTTCATTTTGTTATGCCAACACAATCAAGCGCAGCTATTCCGCTGCAATTCACTTGATCATGTGGTTGTTGGTATTGTTGGTTTGTGCTAATAATTCTATTTTTAGAATGTTTAACTTTTAGGTGTGCTCGTCCTTAAGTTATTTGTTTTTGTTATTTTTTGACCTTTTATAACAATTACATTCAACAATTTATATTGAGCTCGAGGCCGTTTTTTTAAATGAAAATTTTATTGTGGAAAAGCAACAATCATTGGAAAAAATGGTAGAAGTGATAGCTATTTCGGAAATCACCATATTTCCTCATCAGACTTCTTTCAGTAGGATTCGAGCCGACGATCCCACTGACTCAGCCAGTTGCCTATGCACCGTGCTAAGTACGCCTTGTAAATTATCGTTTGCTTTTTTCCACTATTTTCATTTTGTTATGCCAACAAAATCAAGCGCAGCTATTCCGCTGCAATTCACTTGATCATGTGGTTGTTGGTATTGTTGGTTTGTGCTAA
>NW_023482858.1:0-1739 GCF_013731165.1 Rhagoletis pomonella | reverse complement strand
GACATTATTCTTCTTCTTCTTCTGCTAGTAAAAATTTCACTAGCAGGAATTTTTTTGGTTATTATACACTTTTCCAGTAAAAATTTGCAGGTTCCAGTACAAATTAGTACTGCCTATTTGTTACTATAAACACCTTAAGTTACTGGAGAGTTGCTGGAAAATTACTGGATAATTTGATTCTTAATGAACGGAAGTTAAAATATGTTTTATATTAGCCGTGTTTTATTTGTCCAGAAATTCAAGCTATTAGCTTATTTTGTATGGAGGACTTACCCAACATAATTATATTGGCTTATGAAAAGCTATCTTGGCTTGTATATTGAACAAGAGGCATTGCCATTCAGCATCAGAAATTGTCTCCTTCAGCCAATCAGAAAGAGGCAAAAGCTTACTTTGACACTATTTGCTGTCAAACAACTGTTAAAATTAGGCTAACATAGGAAATAAGCTAATTTGGTTTTATTTGACCAAGATTTAGCTATTTACTTGTGATGGTTGAATAAAACATGCCTATTATATATTTGAAATGTATATATACATAACAGTGGCTTAGCCGGGGGCCGATTGGGAGGATAGATCCCCCCCTTCGTAATTGAACTACAATTATTTACTTTTGAATTAATAACACAATACTATTTTATCCTTCTTATTAAAATTTTTTTTTTATTTCAGGCGGATGACAAATTATCTTTTAATGAATATATAAAATTATCGGTTGATGGATTATGGATTTGAATATTGAGCCTATACATACCAGTCTTTTCAGACCTTTTGCGAAACACACTGGGCTTTTCAGGTGATAAAACAGGATTCGAGCTATGTGTACACATTGGTTCTGGTAGCAATAAAATATCAGACCGAAATAATACTGTAATTTTCCCGGTTTGAGATTGATGCGCTAAAACTCTACTCCCTTCTCTCTCCTGTCCTTAAAAATCCGAATTCAGACGGTCTGAAAATACTAGGTGTAAGCTCATTAATTTAACCAGAGCACACAGTGGTGAAAAAATAGATAGCGACGTGATATTTTAACACGTTTTTTATAAAAGTATTACCCATTACCTAATAAAAACAAGCATGTTCAAATTTCAAACTTTGTACAAAAACTATGAAAATTCAACAAAATTTCACACTTTTTATGGCCTATTAAATTTTAGTATAATAAACTGCCAGTGTGAATTTGGGAAAAAATAGTACTATGTACGGGCATTTATTGATGAATTTATGGTGTCAGTTTTGGTTACGCGAAAGAGGCAAAATTTATAAAATTTAAATATTTTCTCTATGTTTTAGCGTTACAAAATTCTTAGGTCGCGATTAAAAACTTTTTTTTTACATAATAAACGCATACTACGTTTATACGTAAGCTATTTGCAAATAAAAATAATTTGCAAATACCTAACTCACTGTTTAATCTATGGTGAAAAATTCTTTTTTAATATTGCCTGATTATAAAAAGGCATTAATATGACCGTCGAAAAAGAAAATGAACCTACGAATGGCATCGTCTTGCGCTTATTTGCAAATAGTACCTCTAATCAATACTTATTTGCGTGATTTAGTTATTTGCGAATAAAAAATTAACTCAGCGTTTATACAGCAAAGTTTACCATTTTGCAAATTGTTATTTGGAAATAATACGTGCGTATAAATGTAATAGCAGTCTTGAGGCATTTTTTGTAAACACAAAACTTGAAGAAATTTTATTTATTTAGTAATTATTCTTTCAACAGTAATAG
>NW_023482857.1:0-1739 GCF_013731165.1 Rhagoletis pomonella | reverse complement strand
AAACGAAAACTTCCAAAAATACTCAAAAAATACTTGTGAAGGAACATATTTTTTGTGGAAGTTTAGCACCATAGTACTGCTTGTTTATGTTTTTCTTTTTTTCGGAACATATTTTGTTTGAGTACTTTTTTCATGTATACAGTGCTCAAAATTTTCACTTCTCTTCCTTCCATGCCCTCTTTGTTAAAGTATGAGTAGTTTACATATTTGAAAAAAACTTCACAGTGAAGCAAACTGAATTCCGATGCAGACCTTTAATTCATACATACATATTTATGTACAACTATAGGTAAATACCAGGTAGGTTAAGTGCGGGTGATAAACCCATGTAGCATAGTTAAATCTGTGTACATACCTGCAATTCAAATGGGGAAGAATGTTACAATTTCGGCATGTGACTGAAAAAAGCTCTAAAATACACACAAACTGTGGTTTCCAAGACATGTACGAAGTGATTAGCACAGCTGCATTCTTCAACTTGTCAACTCGCGGGAAATTTCCCGATTTGCAGGGAATTTCGGTTTAAGTGGTAATCGGGGAATGGACGATTTTTTTCGGGGAACTGGGTATGTTATTTTTATATTTTAAAGTAACCAAATTAGACGGATATGTTAATTTTTAACCATTTGACCCTTTTTGGAGCGACATTTTTTCAATTTGAATAGCAATATCTCCACAACAAGAGTTTTCCCAGATATAAGCTATATACCAGATGGAAGCTAAGGTTTTGGGCTAGACTTGTGGAAACTTAGAATATAAACGACTGACCAGTTTTTGAGAAAATGCCCGAAATCTCTATTTTCAGCAGCCCGATTTTTAGTTTTCAGGCGATAACGTTATGGCGTATTTATATTTTATATAAACACAAAAGATAGCGTTAGATAGCTGGTTTGAAGACCCTTCTACTGATATCCACATCAATGACATGTAGTGCGATTCACTAACTTTTAACAATGCGACTTGTCGAGTTGTCAGCTAACAATTTTTGTTGTTTGCAGTAACGATTGTGCGATTCACTAACTGTGCTGCCACTAATGGACATAAATCCGTTGCATATGCCAAGGCGCTCGTGTGAGCACAAAGTTCACAAGCATTTTATATGGAAGAAGATGCGCAACACACTCCACAAAAAAAATTCTAAAAAATCAACGGTAGCTTTTAGCGACTTGAAACCTGCATCTTATTAAACTAAAATTTAATTGGCTACAAAACTGCATACCCGAAAATCATTTAAAGATTCTGAATAAAAAGTTGGAAATCTTGGTGAAAATTTTTTAAAGTTTGATTGATTCTTGTGAATTTTGTGCAAGCTTTAAAACTTATATTCATGTGGTTTCTGTTGTTATATAGTAGATGGAACTATTTAAAACAAAATTATTAAACATAAAAAGTACACACACAAAAATCATTTAACATGAAAAAGTTTGTTAATATTTAAAAAAAAATCAGTATGCACATTTTGTACATATTTATTTTCAAAGACTGATTTTATTATGCTAATATCATGATGATTAATAAAGACATATTTAAATATGCACATTAGGGCGGGTCAATTTTTTTTCGACATCGTTCCTAGCAGATTCGGATTCTACATACAATTCTAAGAAAAAAAGCCCTTTAGACCATAGCTCTAAAATCAATTTCGAGCCTGCGCAATTTTAAAAGAAATTATTTTTAATAAATACTAAGTCCATAATCAGATTAATATTTACTAAAGTGTTAGGAATGTTTCTTTTTTT
>NW_023482856.1:0-1739 GCF_013731165.1 Rhagoletis pomonella | reverse complement strand
CATCGAAAATCTCATTAGATATTATGATTCCGTAGAAAATTTTTTTTAAATATTTTTATACAAGTTTTTTAAGCTTAAACTGTTTAGTAATCTGAGGGAATTTTTTTCAAAAAATATTAAAAAAAAACTTTTTTTTTAATAAAAGACTCAATTTTTGGAGGTATTTTCAAATTGGTCCCGCTCACGTAAACCTTATTATTTTTCAGAAATATTTTGGTAGAAGTCTTAAAATATAATAGATTTCATAATTCCAGTGGAAGAATAGTACCGATTTTTTCTTGTATGGGGAATGATGCAGTCTACTGTACATAAGTTGACTATGATTACTGGGCCGACTATGATAGAGTAGCACAATGCCACTAAGTGCATTTTAAAAGTTTTCAGCCAAAAGCCTCATGCGATTATCGATTATATTTTTTGTTGTTTGTGTGAAATATTTTATTTTTATCAGTATTTTTCTTTTAATCAAAATGTGTTGAAATAAAAGTGATAATAAAAAAAATATTTTGCCAGAAAGCACCCCTCCCCCCCGAAAAAAAATCCTGGCTATGGCCCTGCTCCTGCATATAGTTTAGAAATGAAGTTTTTTAAAACTCTTGCGTTTGATATCCATATTGTAATCACTCATTAAAGTTAATAAATAATTAATCAGTTGGCAGCCCTCATCCACAAATTTTCAAAGTGAAACTTTCTTAAACCTATTTTTTTACGCCTTCGTGTACACATTTTTAGACTACAACCAACCTCGCCTGACACCCATATTGTGATACGTATTCCAGTTTCCTAACTCCCATGTTCATGTTCAATTGAATTTTTTAAACAGATGGCAACCCTCCCACATGTTGCTTAGAAATAAATCCTTTTCAACACCATTTCGATTGATATGGGTATCAATTGAAGTAATTAATTTAATTAAATTTAATTAATGTTTTAATATTTACCGGATAGCAAACTAACATAATTTAAACATTGTCCCAATTCTCAATTACTCAAAATGTCGTCAAACTCGGTCCAGAGGTTTTTGAGTAAATGAGTTACACCACTTTTGCAACTTTACTTTATATAAATATATATAAGATTTACTCACTTCTCATTGAAAATCTTTAAAGCTATAAATAATGTTGTATGGGCGGTCAAGGTGGGCGTGGCCCGATGGTCCACAATTTGGTCATATTCTTATAAATGCCATGGCGATTGACTTCGCTAAATTTCAACTTCGAAGCTGAATTAGTTCATTTATGCCAGACAAATTGAATTAGGCCAAGTGTGTACTGGTGAAAGGAGTAAAACTTAAATGCAAAATTGAATAAAAATTAAAATTTAATCAATTAAATTGCAATAAAAAAATTTCGTGATATCGGCTGTAAGTGTACCAATTCTATTAAGAAAAATGTGGGACGTAAATAATATTCGTCTTGAAATAAACGTCCCGAGAGACGAAAAAAAATAAAAAGCCAATATAATTATTATGAGAAGACGTAAATCATATTCGTATTGAAATAAACATCCCGAGAGACGAAAAAAAATAAAAAGCGCATATAATTATTATAAGAAGAAGTAAATAATATTCGTCTAGAAATAAACGTCCCGAGAGACGAAAAAAATAAAAAAGCCCATATAATTATTATGAGAAAACGTAAATCATATTCATCTTGAAATAAACGTCCCGAGAGACGAAAAAAAATAAAAAGCCCATATAATTATTATGAGAAGACGTAAATAATATTCGTCTTGAAATA
>NW_023482855.1:0-1739 GCF_013731165.1 Rhagoletis pomonella | reverse complement strand
ATTGATTTTGCTATCGATATTTTCGGAACTTATCGATATAATGATCGGTATTTTTTCGATTTTGTTATCGATATTTTTTCTCGATTTTGTTATAGATATTTTGTTGACTTTGTTGTCGATTTTGTTATCGACACTGTAATCGATTTTATGATAGATTATTTATCGATTTTGTTATCGATATTTTTATCGATTTTGTTATCGATTTTATTACCGATATTTTTATAGATTTTGTTGTCGGTATTTTAATCGATTTTGTAATCGATATTTTTACCGGTTTTGTCATCGATATTTTATTGATTTTGTTTACGATTTAGCTATCGATATTATTATTGCTTTGGTTATCGATATTTTCATCGAATTTGTTATCGATATTGTTATTGGTTTTGCTATCGATATTTTCGGAACTTACCGATATAATGATCGATACTTTTATCGATTTTGTTATCGATATTTTTTATCGATTTTGTTATCGATTGTGTAATCGATTTTGCTATCGATTTTGTCATCGATACTTTTATCGGTTTTGTTACCGATATTTTTATCGATTTTGCTATCGATATTGTTATAGATTTTTTTATAGGTTTTATATTCGATATTTTTATTGATGTTGCTATCGATATTGGTATCGATATTTTTATGGATTTTGTTATGGATTTTGTTATCGACTTTATAATCGATTTTGTTATCGACTTTGTTATCGATTTTGTAATCGATATTTTGATAGATTTTGTAATCGATTTTGTAATCAGTATTGTTATCGATTTTGCTATCGATTTTGCTTTCGATATTTTTTCGATTTTGATATCAATATTTTCATCGATTTCTTTATCGATGTTTTTATCGATTTTGCTACCGATATTATTATCGCTTTTGTTATCGATATTTTTTTGCTTAGTGTGTGCTTTTGTTTTTTTACTTGGATATGCTCTTAACCATACCACGTATTCTACGTTTAAATTTAGCGGCTGTATCTCCGATACAGCCTGCAGGCCAAGACGAAGGCGCTGGACTGTTCCTTTTTCTAAGGGTTTATTGATTTTTGTTATGTATCTTAAGTGTGTATATGTACTATGTTGATAAAACCAATGGTACCACCTTTTTGCGGTTCAATAGAACAGAAATAAAATTTTTGGTTGTTGTATCATTGCGGTGACAGCCTGTTTGGCGTCTATGAATGGCTTAATTAATAAATTGTTTATGGCCATCATAAATTGGTGTAAGTATGTATGCTTGTAATTGGAGAGATACTCGTTGTAATGAAAGTAGCTTGAGTTCCTTAAGTACACACAGACAAATACCTAGAAACATTTAGCGAATGCCTTCAAAAATGAAGTGGATATCCAGCCCTATTTAGTGCCTTAACCCTAAATAGTCATCTTTTAACTGATTTACTGCTATGCTAACCAGATTTCAAATCGTTTAATTGCATTTACAAACAGTATTGGAAATCAATTTTAACTTGTAGATAACTTATTTCAATTTCCAAATAAAACAAGCAGTTTCTAAGAAAGAAATATTTATTTTTCCATTTTCCAGTGATCGGAACTAAGTCAAATTAGTACGGGGCAACCCTTGAGATATCATCTTTCTTATTAAAAAAATAACTATCGATAACGGTTCACGTGGTCCAAAGTTATCTGGTAACATACATACAAAAAAAAAACATTCCTATGAACTGATAACCTCCCCCTTTTTTTGACGTAGAATACGTCTTACCTTAAGGTATGGGGGCTATGTTC
>NW_023482854.1:0-1739 GCF_013731165.1 Rhagoletis pomonella | reverse complement strand
ATATATACAATGACTCAAACAAGTGACCACGTATTGGCTTTTTTTTTTAATATTTGTAATGTTTTTCGAACAATTTTTTTTGTAATTTTTCTAAAAAAATATTGTCCATGCCTTAAACAAATCATATAAACAGTTTCAAACTTCATACAAAACTTCGAAGAATATGCATCAAAATTTCAATTTTTTATTTTTTTGAGAATTTTTTTTTGGTGATAGATTTTTGTACTTTTTTCCAAGCAAGCATGAATTTCTTATGAAATAAAATGCGGGAGACCGTAAGCAAAAAAATTTCAAAAAATCAACGCCAGTTTTTGTAAATTGCACTTGTTATACATATAAAAAAAAAAACACCGCAAAAGCAGCCTACAAACAAAAATTTTCTATAATTCAGATTGAAGATTGAAATTTTGATGACAATTTGCAGAGTTT
Organism: Rhagoletis pomonella; assembly: GCF_013731165.1. NCBI lineage: Eukaryota > Metazoa > Arthropoda > Insecta > Diptera > Tephritidae > Rhagoletis > Rhagoletis pomonella. The sequence goes on along the minus strand of NW_023482854.1, from coordinate 1,310 downwards.
TTCTAAATTTTGTATAAATTTTGAAACTGTGAGTGCTGCTTAACGTTGCTTCAAAAAGGCCTAAAACAGACAAGATATGCCCACGAGGAAAAAGTGCCCATATTTGGTACAATTGTACCAAAGTGGCAACCGTGGATTCAACTCAGCGGTGATCTCTTACAGCACACTTGTGACCGAACGAGGAGCCGCCATGCTGTTAGCTGGCAGCAAGTGATGCGCTTAACGTCATCGCAGTGCGTTTTGTTTGAGGATGATGCGCAATAAAGTTAGATGCAAACATGTGCCGTATGTATGTATTTGCATATCTTAGCAACGCATTTGTATCAATTTTTGTTTACATTAACTGTTCTCACTGTCAAGTCAATTCAAGTTGTTGGACTGCCACATATAATTCAATGTTTGTATGCTCACAGGTTAATGTTAAACGTTCACTGACTTTTACGCCTCACTGCAGGCCATCACTATTTATTGTATTGATGTGTTAATGTTTGCAATCTGTTTGCTGCATAGAATACGAAAACTTTTGGCAGTGGCTGTAATGTCAATCAGTGACAAAAATTGCACCAGACAAGTGGTGGCGCAAAGACTACAGTGCGCTGCAGTGTCTCGTTAGAGTTGATTTTTCGATTATGAAAATGTTTCTCTCCGTTGTTGCTTATATGTATTTATGGATACCTTACCAATTACTTCATTCGCATTTGAGATACTTGTACGAGTATATGGTCGTCATAATCATAAAAATAAATATGAAATATTTCAATCAGTTGGAAGCAAACCGGTTAAGAAAGGCATTAATATATACATGCTATAATTGGACTTGCTAGAGGTTTCGATAATTTAGATGCCCTTGTCATCAGACAGAGGTAATGGCCAAAGGTATTCAAATGTTAGTTTAATAATTACAACACTGCGGACTCATTTCCCCTTGGCGAAGTAAAGTTAAAAAGCCATTAAATGGTGTAAACAGTAGCATTTAAATGCCACTCAAAGGACCTAATAACCCTTTTGATGTAATTTCCGTTGAATTATTTAAACAATTCGGGCAGTAGCTCGGCCATAACATGATTTATTTTGACCTTTAATTGTTTCAAAGATGTGGAATTGTTCGATCAGACACGGTCATGGTAGCCAATTCGAAATAACCGAACCTCGAAATTTCACATTCTCAAAGAAGTATAATGCTTAAGTTATAAAATTTTATACTAGTCCTATACTAATCCTATTTCTACTCCTACTCCTTTTCCTATGACTACTCCTATTCCGATTCCTACTTCTTCTCCTTCTCGCACTTCTACTTCTACTCCTACTCC
>NW_023482853.1:0-1740 GCF_013731165.1 Rhagoletis pomonella | reverse complement strand
GTAGTGTATTGGTTCACGGACATAGCGGATAATGTCAAGATAAACTCATTATAATCGTAAAGAGGTTAGGGAGAACATAACTACTTATGTGCATACATGTATAGTATATGTATGTATATTGCCTAAACATTAGGCCACCCAGTGGTAATACCTTTAGCAATTTCAGACAAAACAAGTAAGAGCAGCGCTGTCTTCGGCTATGCCGAAGGCTTCATACCTTTCATGAACATCTGCAAATTTTACTTTGACAGATTACTGCTTTTGAATACATCTGCATACATCGATAGAGGAGTTACATACTTATATAAAAAATCGCATCTAAACAATCAGAGGTATGGAAGATATACTTTATATGGCACCAATCTAAGTGATTTTCACTGCTATGTGATCGGTATGTAAACCGGTAACACAATTTATTGGGTTTAGTTTCCTACATAAAGGAGATATATCGCAAAAACTGGTATCTGAACAATCAGTGCTATAGGAGATAAAGCTTATACAGCATAGATTTTGACGATTTTCTCAGTAGACTTTGTATTATTATTTATAAAATATCTTACGAAATTTATCGGTTTTAGCTGTTCAAATAAAGGAGTTTTACAGTAAAATCCCATATCTGAACAATCAGATGTATGGAAGATATATGTTGTAGTCATCCGATCCTTGTTATTTTCACTGTAAGTATTCTGTTAATAATGAGTGAAAATGGTGCGAAATTTCATGTTCCTAGCTGCATAAATGGAGGAGTTATGATAAAAGACCTCATATCTGAACAATCAGTTGTATGGGGTCTGCAGGTTATAGTGACCCGATCTTTGTTATTTTCACTGTAAGTCTTCTGTTATAATGACTGAAAACAGCGCGAAATTTCATGGTCCTAGCTACATAAATGGATGAATTATAACGAAAAATCTCATATCTGAACAATCAGTTGTATGGGAGCTATAGGTTATAGTTACCCGATCTTTTTAATTTTCACTGTAAGTTTTCTGTTGATAACTATTGAAAACAGTGCGGAATTTCATGTTCCTAGCGATATAAATGGAGGAGTTATAACGAAAAATTTTATATCTGAACAATCAGTTGTATGGGGTCTATAGGTTATAGTGACCCGATTTTTGTAATTTTCACTGTAAGTATTCTGTTGATAATGGGTGCAAGTACTGCAAAATTTCATGTTCGTAGCTGCATAAATAAAGAAGTTACAACGAAAAATCTCATATCTGAACAATCAGTTGTATGGGAGCTATAGGTTATAGTGACCCGATCTTTGTAATTTTTACTATAAGCATTTTGTTGATAATGGGTGCAAGTGCTGCGAAATTTCATGTTCGTAGCTGCGTAAATGGAGAAGTTATAACGAAAAATCTCATATCTGAACAATCAGTTGTATGGGAGCTATATGTTATAGTGGTCCGATTCTTCCGGTTCCGACAAATGATTAATACATTATAAAAATACACCCACCTACCAAATTTGATCCGGATATCTCGAAAACTGAGAGACTAGATTGCATACAAACAGACAGACAGACGGACAGACGGACAGACGGACAGACGGACATGGCTAAATCAACTCAGCTCGACGTTCTGATCATATAAGTATACATTTTAATGGGTCTATCTCTTTTTGTTCTGGTACTTACAAACATCGGACCAAAGTTATAATACCATTTCATGCTCATGAAAGGTATAAAAATAGTTCGGCATTCTGGATTGAATCCTAACACTCGTAAATCCG
>NW_023482852.1:0-1740 GCF_013731165.1 Rhagoletis pomonella | reverse complement strand
GTAATTTCGTAAAATATTGCTAACAAAAAAAGAAAAAAATTAATTCAGCAATTTTTATTGAGCTCGAGGCCGTTTTTTATAATGAAAATTTATTGTGGAAAAGCAACAATAATTTGAAAAAATAATATAAAAAAAACTTTTTAATATACAACGCTTTTATAAATGGACTAAAAAGTAGAAAATAATATTTCTCAGTCCCATAGAATTTGTTTTGATAACTTTTGATTTTGAAATTTTAGCAAAAGTCGTTATAACCAATTTATGAGAATGAAAATGAAAAGCGTGGGGCGCATATAATAGCCACCTGAATTGATATGAAGGGTAATATATGTTCATATGTATGTGGATATATGAATAACGACCGCTTAAAATCGATCTCAAATTTGTACTTTCGCTGAAGAAATTTTAGGTCTATGTTATGTAGTTTGCCTATTGTCAATTAAATATAATGCTTTGTATTGCATGCGCCCCACGATTTTCATTTTCAATCTCATAAATTGGTTATAACGACTTTTGCTAAAATTTCAAAATCAAAAGTTATCAAAACAAATTCTATGGGACTGAGAAATATTATTTTCTACTTTTTAGTCCATTTATAAAAGCGTTGTATATTAAAAAGTTTTTCTTTATATTATTTATTTTCTACTTTTTTGTCTTGTCTGTATAAAATTTTGCGATAGATATTAAAATAATTCAACGATATTAATAGAAAGGTGCACACACATGCATTTACATATGAATGTACATACAAACGAGCACAAATTAATTTTATTTAAAGAAATGGCCTGTCGTCTATTTCCGCTGTAGCGAACGTAGTACATAGGGCGACATCTAGATGTCATCTACCTCGCCCTATTCACTACAGATGTCGCCCTATGCACTAGACTTTTTATAGGAACTTTTAAAGAAATGGCGTGTCGTCTATTTCCGCTGTAGCGAACGTAGTACATAGGGCGACATCTAGATGTCATCTACCTCGCCCTATTCACTACAGATGTCGCCCTATGCACTAGACTTTTTTTATAGGAACTTTGCAAAGCAAAGGTTTTATGGTGTCGGACACACAACATTGAAAGTTTCTGGATCCACAACATTGAAAGTTTCTGGAGCCACAACATTGCAAGTTGATAAAAGCGTTGTAAAAATGGTAGAAGTGATAGCTATTTCGGAAATCACCACATTTCCTTATCAGACTTCTTCCAGTAGGCTTCGAACCGACGATCCCACTGACTCAGCCAGTTGCCTATGCACCGTGCTAAGTACGCCTTGTTAATTATTGTTTGCTTTTTTTCACTATTTTCATTTTTGTTATGCCAACACAATCAAGCGCACCTATTCCGCTGCAATTCACTCGATCATGTAGTTGTTGGTATTGTTGGTTTTTGCTAATAATTCTATTTTTAGAATGTTTAACTTTTAGGTGTGCTCGTCCTTAAGTTATTTGTTTTTGTTATTTTTTGGCCTTATAACAATTATATTCAACAATTTTTATTGAGCTCGAGGCCGATTTCAGTGAAAACTTATTGTGGAAAAGCAACAATAATTTGAAAAAATGGTAGAAGTGATAGCTATTTTGGAAATCACCACATTTCCTCATCAGACTTCTTTCAGTAGGCTTCGAACCGACGATCCCACTGACTCAGCCAGTTGCCTATGCGCCGTGCTAAGTACGCCTTGTAAATTATCGTTTGCTTTTTTCCACTATTTTCATTTTTGTTATGCCAACAAAATCAAGCGCAG
>NW_023482851.1:413-1740 GCF_013731165.1 Rhagoletis pomonella | reverse complement strand
CCGTTTATTTACATTTGTTCGTTGTTTACAATTTGGTGGTGGCTTTTTACTGCAATTTTCTTAATTTTCGCTTGTGACAACGTGTGCACACATAAGGTAAAGAAAATTTTACACAACGACATGATTTATAGAAGAATTTGCATAATAAAAATGATTATTCATGCGTTCAACAATTACGCGGTTTTTTTTGTTCTCTTCGTTGTTTACTTCTTACAACAAAGATGGCGTCGAGATTTCGACAGCTAGAAAATAACTTTTTTCTTTCCTTCCTTAAGGCGTGATCTTGTGTCTTTCGTTCATGGTGTGGACCGGTTCCGCACGCTGGGTAGCTGTGCGGTCTCCGCGTCTAATCTCGTTCTGTATGAGTTTAGGCGACTGCACCAGCCAGATCTGAGTTACGCCAGTGTGCTTCTAGTTTTGCGGGGAGTTCAAATTCGCTCATATCGATGGGAGGCGACCGGTCACTGGAGAATATATTTTCTAGGCGTCCTCGTGTTGCGGAGATGACTGCTTCGCGATGAAGGTTGTTGATGCCTTCAAGGTATGCCTCGCGGCACAGTGGTGAATGAAGCTGTTGGTCGATGCCTACTTCTAGACGACTGCGGTGTCTTCTTACGTGCCTTGGTGGTGCAGCTCTCTGTGTCAGACTGTTGTTTGGGTGCATTGGTACGTCTGTCAAGTTAGCACTACACTTTTCGAAATTGTAAAAGTTAACTATAGCATTAATGGTAGTGCTTTTGTTGTAAATTTGTTGTGGAAAGAAAACTTTGTAGCTCATTTAAAAAAAAATCGTATGTAGTGCTAACTTGACACCATACACCTAGTCGATAGAATTGAGATATCCAATATGCTACTAACGCATTAATTGTAGCTTTTGACTTTAAAATTTGTTGTGAAAAGAAACAATTTTTAGCTTTCGTTTTCTAGAAAAAAAAAAGTTGACCCTTTTTCGAACAAAATTTAGTATGTAGTGGTAACTTGACACCATACACCTAGTCGATAGAATAGAGATATTGAAAATGTTATAACGGCTTTAATTGTAGCTTTTTTGTTGGAAATTTTTTGTGGAAAGAAAAAATTGTAGCTATTTTTTCCAGAAAAAAATGGTATTTAGTGCTGACTTGACACCATAAACCTAGTCGATAGAATTGAGATATCAAATACCTTACTATGCCTTTGACTTTAAAATTTGTTGTGAAAAGAAAAAATTTTTAGCTTTCGTCAAATTTTGTTCAATTTTTTCCAGAAAAATTAAAGCTACAAAATTTTTAATTTCACATCTAATTTTAAAGTTAAAAGCTACAAATAATGGCATAGTAACATATTG
>NW_023482851.1:0-313 GCF_013731165.1 Rhagoletis pomonella | reverse complement strand
ATTTTCAATATCTCTATTCTATCGACTAGGTGTATGGTGTCAAGTTAGCACTACGTACTAGAGCTCTAGATACCCGGGTATCGAGCAATGCGAGTAGCTCGATACTCGCTCGATACTCGTTCATTGCTCAACTGCTCAAATGTTTGTTCAAAATTTTCGAGTTTTTGAACAATTTCATAAACAAAAGAAAATTTGTAAATTGCATTTGTCAGCAGCTGCTTTCTAATTCATGTTATATTATTAAATACTAATGTAACAATCTTTGCATTATATATCAATAATTTGAAAAATTTAAAAAGTTGCTACCAAAAAT
>NW_023482850.1:0-1740 GCF_013731165.1 Rhagoletis pomonella | reverse complement strand
TAAATACCAACCAGCTGTTTTTGATCAGCTGTTTTCTTGTTGGCAAAAATTTTTTCCAGAAGAAACTAGCAGCTTTTCCTCAAAATCAAGTGTCATTTTGCTCTCTCAATTTCCCCTACTTTGCAAGTTTTTTGCTTACGCGAACACAAAAAGCTGATAGTTTTTATAACTTTCAATAATTATCAGGTACGCGAATGCAACTAATTGTGAACGGTCTTGCGACTTTACGAATTTCATTGTAGAGTACAAAAACTCAGAGCTATACGTTGTACCAAAAATTTAAAATATACGAAACGCACCTGTTTTCAACAGCGGATATTTGAATCTGGTACTTGTTTCCGGAATTCAAGCAATAGCAAAGCTTTATGTTGCATTTCCAGTGCCTTCTCCTCTTTTAATTCCAAAACCTCCAACTCTTCTTCGCTTTTCTTAAAAAGGAGTAGTGCAAATTCATCCTCAATTATGTTACATGAAAAAGGGTCCACGTACACTTAAATAAGTTCAAATCGGCAAATATTTTTTCAAAGTCTGCTTTTAAATCATGTGCAATATTTTTTCTAGCTATGGGAAATGATAAAATATCCTTTTTTTGAGATCAGAAATAAAAAGACGTAGTATAGCTTCAAAACTTAAAATAATTAGCGACAAATCAAAAAGATTTTCATTCTCTCCTTTTAGAGACAAATTCAAGTTTTACGAATGTTCCATCATATCGGTAAAGAACATTAAGTCGGAAAGCTAATTTGCATTTTCCAATTGTGGGTAATATTCCGATCTCAATTTGCGCATGTGTATAAAAAAGAATAAAATAAAAAAAAAACACAATGGAAAAGAATGTCCACCAAGGAAATATGTATTTTAAAAGTAAAAAGAGCCCCACTTTGCTAAGCAAAGAGCCGCATTTGGCTCAAAGAGCCACGATTGCCCACCGTTGGTATATGTACTAATATCTTTTGAAGTTATGAGCTCTTATCTCCACCTGTGAGATATCTGCAAGTATTGCAAGGTTTGCCGAGAGCGTAGTCTTCTTCTATAATCCTGCTGTTCCACAGGATGAAAGAGTTTTCCCGTTCAAACGGGGTCATTGATATTCCTACCGTGTCCTTTCTAATTCGTCACACTTCTTGATATACCGATGACCCGTCGATGTGCGTAGGATATCCGGGACGCTTAAAGAGTTTTGTGATTCTTTGTATGCGTACTTACAGGAACGGGTTTCTAAACATCTTGACTCTAGCGCCATCTATGCCAAAGTCCGATTTTTGCATAAGCACTTCTTATCATAAAGTTAGTACCCAGCGCCATCTGTCGGCACCATTTTTTGCAAAAGAATATTTTATGATGCAGAGCATCCGTTCGGGGTAAACAAATAAAAATATATTATTATATTATATAAGTTAACACCGGTGTATTACACGCGCAAACTGCTATTAACGTAGCAGACATAGCGTCAGCACTTTCCATGAGAAAAGAACCTGACACTCTAACTGCATTAGGGTGAGAACAATAAAGCTTATCCAAAAATGCAACGCCACCACCGGTGGCGACGGTAACCTCCACAACATAGACTTACCTGGAAATGCGGCAGCAGCTGCAGCAACGACAACTGACACAGGGACACCGAAATTGCTCATAAGGAAACTGTGCATTTATACATTATTTTGGTTTCAACTGTGCATGCATGCTTTATTTAGGTTTTTGTCAAATGCATTATTTCGGTTTTCAACCGAAACTGTACAT
>NW_023482849.1:0-1740 GCF_013731165.1 Rhagoletis pomonella | reverse complement strand
TTTAAGGCGAAGTCTGACCTATCTTCAAAACTTGCTAGAATACGCCTAGAAATGTCAGAATACGACCAGTGTTGCCACAAACATTTTTAATTTTTTACCAAACCTCTAAAATAAAATTACCAAACTCAGAAAAAAATTACAAAATTTTTATGAGCATACTATTCTAAATAAATTGGAAATTATTTTTCGACGTATGTGGATAATACACCACGTCTGGGTTTGTGGCCAGTTTAGATCTATTTATATTTTTCGACCGAAAAATTAGTTCTTCCCATTCTTTTATGACAAACTCATAAAAATGCATGATGTCGCTGCCGTGTTCAAAAAATTCATATCACCATCGACTGAGCGTTTAGATAACGAAGATGAACAATTTACAGCTGTGGTTGTCCTTTTCAATGTGTTCCGACTATAACAATTCACAAGTATTTTTTAATGGCCGGTTGTTGAATGTATTTAACCGGACCTTCTACCTCCGATTTATACTAATCAGACATTGAACAATCGGCCCTAAAACATAAAACAAAAAAATCTCTCAGAGATTTATTCTGTTGCCCTCACAAAAATCACCATACTCACTATTGTGAGGTTTCTGACTATTGTGAGGTTATCCAGCCAGCATAGGTAAATTTAAAAGCTCATACGCTCACAATTGTCAGGAAATTTATGATGTACGAATGAGACCCTCACAAGAGAAAAACAGCCGATTTTTATTGAGCAATTGAATACTGTTTTGTTAACTTTCGTTCGCTATCAGTGACTGTGTTAAGTTTTTTTTTTTAACTAAAAGTATATTCAGTAATGGCGGAGTTATTGCTTGTTTTTGCGGCAGTTTCGGAAGAGTTAGAGCAGGCATAGGATTTCATTTCCATACAAACTTTTGCTGCAAGTTGTGGATCGCAAACTGTGTGAAGTACTGGAGCTACTCCTGCTTTGTTATTTCTTTTTAAATTCGCCTAGGAAATAAATAAAATCAGTAATTATCAAAAAAATAAACAAATTGCAAAAATATTTTCTTTTCCTGTTGTTCAGCATCCATCTTTTGTATTTCTTTTATTTACGTAACCGCTGTTAGACCGCAAAATGCTTTTCACCTCGTGTGGTGATTTCGTTAAGCTTTTTTCTTGTGAGGTGTGGGCTAGAATAACCTCACAAAATAGACCTCACAAGAAATCTCACAAAGTTTTGCTCACAACTCAGTTGTGAGGTTTTATTAGAATAGGGCTGTTAAAGGGTGTTTAATAGTTCATTTCTACTGCAGTTTATGCCTATTGGAAAAAAAGCAGATTACAACTCGAAGGAGGTAGTTGCTCATATTAGGTACAAGCAAATGAAAGAAAAATAACAAAAACGAATAAATAAACATTGCAGATCACCTCTTGTTAAAAATATCTAAACTCTTGACTGTAGTTAAGCGTTTGGTGGAAATGGGCTGTAACATACAGTCTTTTACATAATTTATTTTACATAACTTAAAACCAAAACATGAAACCAGCAAATGTATCGTTAAACGGTAGATAAAATTTACTTTTACTATTTTATAAGTGGGTCAGATTCGTATTTAATCGCAAACTTTTAATTAGTCCCGTAAAATTATTTTCTTTCACCATTGGTTCCGGCAGGTAAAAATTATCCAAAATCCAGATTTGTGGGACTGTAGGGGCTGTGATCGAGCCGCCATATTGGGAAAAATGGGTAGTTTCCTGCTATATTGCAAACTCATACTAAAAGTTCTGAGTT
>NW_023482848.1:0-1740 GCF_013731165.1 Rhagoletis pomonella | reverse complement strand
CAAATCGTTTGGGCATGTGAAGAGGTGGTTGTGGTTGTAAAACAAAAAAAAATAAATAAATAAATAATAATGAAGAACCAAAAACACTTGTAGCGCAACTCATCAAGGCAAAGAAAAAACAAATATGGTAACCATTTTGATGGAGCGTATTTTTACAAAACTCATTGCTTACTAAGAAGAAGTATGTTGTAATATCGCGTTAAGGCGACAAGCAAATCTACATACATACTCGAAGCATAACTAAAAATATAATTTTAGTTAGAATTGAAGTTTCTGGTTAGGAGAGTTATTAAGCCGCGCTTCTTTTAATTACTTCACTTCTGGGTGACTTTAAAAACAAATACAAAAAAACTTTTCTATTCGGGTCCGTGTTTGTGTAACCACCATAATTTCATGTCTTAAAATTAACTTTAGTTTTTTATTCACTTCTTGCCTTTTGTTTTAACGTGGCTAATTAAGCGTTTTAAAGCCACAGGCATATTTTTCAACTTGTTTTCGTGTTTTTTCTTTTCCACTTTTATATTACATTCGCATTTTCGCACTTTTATTTAGTGATTTTCAACTCATTAATTTCGTTTTTAGCTAGGTGCAAACACACACGCACACACTCAGCAATGCAAAAACCGTTTTCGTACGAGTTAACAAAATGGCTAACCATCTACGAGAGTTTTTACTTTACTGTTGCAAACGCATTTGAAATTGCCTCTGGCTTCATACATATGAATATGTTTGTATGCATTAATTGCACATATTTGCCACTTTTCCCACTTAATTGAAGTAAAATGAAAAATGCTGCCACATTCGTTGGATGTTTTTGATAGCGCTTCGAGCAAATGCTGCAAATTAATATCCTTTGTTTGTTTTTTGTAATTGTATGCGAATATTTTCGGGTTTTATTCAGCCAAGCAAAATACTATATATGTATGTATATAAGTCTGTATATATGTCTCAGATGGCATTGCGAGTACACGACAACGATCTTCTAATGATAAAAGCTAAAACTCAACTGTGCCAAGAAGAAACACAAAAAAACTACAACCTGCCAACCTGTTACTGCTTGCTACCGCCAGCCAGCTACCATTGCAATTGCTGCGGTTGAGCGGCTGTTGTTGCTATTGTTGCATTCATTAAAGCTGTTCCTAGCCTACTTCAAAAGAGAGCTAGAGCTGGCTGACTTGCTGGCTGGCTAAGCACTGCTTGTGAGTGAAGTCTGTTTCGCATTTAGTTGTGCTCACGGTTGCCACATTGGCAAGTTTCTACCAAAATTGGTAACTTTTAAACTGTTGGTAACATTGTTTTCATTTGAATTATTTATTGCATGTACATAATTAAACATAGTTACTAAATAGCAGCACTTATATTGGCCGCACTTCTAAGAAAACTCTGATAAAAGCTCAGTGACTAACGACCTTTTCCCACAACAATTATAGAACTCATCGCATGCAAATTTTTTAATTACTGCGCCTAAAACTTTGATGCTAAATCTAATAAAGGCTTGTTTTCACTATGTCAAATTCAATGAAATTTGTCGTTAAATAAGTGAAAACACATTGTCAAATGCGATTAAAAAACAGTCGAGTACATGCGCTGCCAAATCGGCTATGTGTCCGCTTTTGGCTTATAGCACCGTGCGACAGTAAATTTTACACACAAAAATTTGTATACATATATTCGCGAAACTATGGGCCAAATATATTAAAACTGCGTTTTATTTCTTCTCTCTGACGTCAGGATTTTTTT
>NW_023482847.1:0-1740 GCF_013731165.1 Rhagoletis pomonella | reverse complement strand
TGCGTGAGTTCGGAAAAGGGGGCGTTGTACCACCCATACTAACTAAAATATAATAATAAAATTATAGTTTAAAAAAACTAAAACCTCCCTATTATAATTGCCATTCGTACTGTCATCAGGTATGTAACTTGAGAATAGAAATCGCTGCATCTTTTAGGCGCATCAATATTACATAGTTACATCCCGAGCTAATAAAAGGAAGGTAATAAAAATAAGTGAACGTTTTTGGTGTGACCATATACCTTGAGGACGGCTTCACCGAATTCAACCAAATTTATGCGGCATATTCGGGCTATCATGCAGATGGTTTATGTGAGGCTTGCTTGAATTCGGAAAAGGGGGCATGGCGTCTCTATTTTATATATAAAAATTAGTGACTTAGCTTATAACTTGAGAATGGCTTCACCGAATTCAACCAAATTTATATAGCATATTCGGGCCATCATGCGGATATTTTAGGTGGAGTTTGTCCAAATTTGGAAAAGGGGGCGTGGCATATGGGTGTTTCCATACAGCCGTACGCGACATTCGTACGCTTATAGAGTAACGTAAATCTATCAAAAATAGAAGTTACTGAAAAAAAAGATTACGGTTATGTTGCAACCAAAGGGTACTATGTTTGAGAAAAAAATAAGCAGCCTCGAAACTTTGGTGTGGAAAATATCCGTTTAAAACCAGGTGATAACGTACGCGACAAAAAAAGAAGTGGTTTTAAGGCACATATACATATGGGAAAGTCTGCGAATTATGAGAGTTTTTCTTTTCTTTAAAAATTCCTAAACTAAGCTAAATAATGTACCTTTACAATCCTTCCATTTTTTGATAGAAATTATCTCTGGTTAGTTTTTATTAAAAAAAATTATAATAACGTACGCGACATAACGTACGCGACAGATTTTTCCCCCATACAATATTTTCACTAGTAACACATACTAAATTAAATTTTTTCAGTTCTTCTCTCCACCGTTTCGCGTTTTCAAAACCTTTTTTCGCCATCTGAATACGAAATTTAAAGTTATAAAGCCGTTTGAATTCATTTGCTTGCATTTTCGGTTTACATTTTCATGGAAACACGCATATATGCGAAAGTCTGCGAATCATGGGAGTTTTTCTTTTCTTTAAATATTCCTAAACTAAGCTAAATAATGTACCTTTATAATCCTTTCATATTTTAAGAGAAATTATCTCTGGATAGTTTTATATTAAAAAAAAAAAAACAATAACGTTCGCGATATAAAATTTGTTTTACTTCGGTCGAAAAGAAAATTTTACTGTATATCTTTAACTGGAAGAATTCTCGCTTAAGAATTGTAATCTGCATTACCTGCGACTGCCAATATACAAATGACATAGACAAACAATATTTTTGCATAACGTACGCGACATTAGAATACTATCAGAAGCAAATAAAAAAATTACCGTTAGCCGAGCTCTAACTTCTCCTTTTTGTCATTTTTATAGTTAGTTGTTATTGCAAATTTGATTTTAAAATCTAATTGTAATGTTTCAAATCTCTTAATTTAGTCAATAGGAAAGAGAAAATAGTTCATTTCATTAGAGAAAACTGAGTCGAAGAGACACTCGGTTTTACTCTTCAATTTTTGAGTTTTAAAATTGCAATAAGCTGAAATACTTCTATAATATAAAAATTCGAGTATTTTACTCTTATTAATTCGTCTTAAAAACCCTTTTCAGTTGTTTTTATTTTTTCAGTCCTGGTTGACATTTTCATGGAAACAC
>NW_023482846.1:0-1740 GCF_013731165.1 Rhagoletis pomonella | reverse complement strand
AAGACGGGCCATATTTCTTTTTCCGCCATTTTCAGTTTCGCTTTCTTCATTTTTGATAAATATAACTTTCTTATGTTTAGGTTCGATTTTGTGTTGCAGCGCAGTGGAAGCGTTTGTTGGAATAATTGAAGATTACTTCAGCAGAGCTGGATTACTCTTTATATAAAAAAATATGCACGTTAAATTTTATGCTTACAGCTTTATTGAACGATATATAGAGAAGAGAGATTTTCTTACATAGCTACGAATGTTCTCGATAGATAGGGCTGAGTGCTGTGTTCGAGTACTCAACATTATTAACCAAAGAAATGCTACACAAGATAATCTAAGTGCAGTGAAATATGACCCACGTACCTTTAATTTAAAAAATTGATGACTTTATTTATTTAACAGGTGTCGGTGTTCGTGTGTGTGTTTTTGCTGTTGATGCTGGTAGCTCCTGTGGTTGCTTGGTGCAAAAAATTTGTAGCTGCTGCTGAATTATACGGCTGCTTCAGATAGGCTCAAATTGGATAGGCTCAAATTGGAAATCCTCGGATTGGCTCAAAAAGCTGGGCGCTGGCAAGTGGAAGTTCAAATGTTACGGCGTTGAAGGACCAGTATGTTAAACCGGCACAACGCTTGAACAAAGTTGTGGCCGATTTAATTTATTGGAATGAAAAACAAAGCAAAACGTTTGTTTTAATATTTAATATAAATTGGTGTTTATTCAAAAATAGATAAATTGGTATTAATATATATGCATATATGTTGGCTGTACAGGTTACCTTTTATTGATACGGGAACACGGTGGCTGGAACACGTCCTCTTGACTTCACTCTCGGAAAACCAGTAAGTGACCGGTTTAAATTTCTTCTTACTGTTGCCTGTCGAACTGTATATTTACCGAAGGGACATTTTAGCATAAGTAACATAGTGGTAAACAGTTCGACAGTTGACATAATAATGAAGTTATGTTAAGCATTAGGGTGGGTCAAAAATGCTGCGACAAATTTAGGCCGTTGGCCTAAACACTAATTTTATTCTGCTAATTTTCATCCAGTGTGAAACCGTGACAAAAATTGTTCTGTCATTCTAGTGTGAAATAGCCCAATAACACAACGAGTTCATAACAACGGTAAATGTTGTTTTTGTACGATTGCTATATATATATATATATATATAGCATATATATTTCAGAGCGCAGATACTGCTTGACGCCAAAAATCGTTTATAAACGTTTGTTCCTTAACAAAAATATCGCAATTCTGATCTCGTTTTCAATAAAAGTCGAAAAACTATCGATAGTGTTGACATTTTCGATACTCTCGAGGGTTGTGACTATCGATGGCTACGACCATTGATAGTTTTCCAGCTCTATTGGGAGCTCGTGTTTGATCGGCACTGATGTACATAATTTTCGCGTAGCTATGCGCTGTATTTAACGACCAAATAGGCTTATGCCTGAACGTCTTTGTAATTTTTTGTAACTTTATACCCAAAAAAGGATGTTTATCTTCCAAGAATAAAAAAGTAAGCCACTTCGTTTTGTTTCACAAATGCTTCCTTTAAAAGAAATAACTATTAAAATCGGTTTAGTACTTTGAGAAATAAATCGTTACAAGCACATTCAATGTAATCAATTTTATATAATAGTACATATATATACGTATGGGTTTGTGTGTTATACTGTTCGTTGATATGTAACAGCGAAATTTAGAGCACAACGAAACGTATGCACCTATTTATGTATGTACAAAC
>NW_023482845.1:0-1741 GCF_013731165.1 Rhagoletis pomonella | reverse complement strand
ATGACATCATCGCGAAGAACATCTCTTTTTAGTCTTGCAAATCTGAAGGTGTACTTAAAAACATCTTTGTTGGGGTCCCAATACATACCAAGAACTTTTTCTGAATCGCCGAGTGTGACAGGCGCTTGAATTTCATCACACGTAAGTTGAAGGGATCTCACGACCTCAGCCGAGTTGGAGGCCCAGGCGCGCCTTTTTAGGCTTATTTGGGTTTAATGCTACGAAGATTGGCAGATACCACACGCGACCATTTTCAGCAAATAACTCTGCTTCGGATACCTCTCTGGCGTAGCCCTTAGATAGTAAATTGCCGATTCGCTCGTGAACAGTTGCTCTGAGCACCGCATCGCTTTGCATTTTAGCTTTTAAAGCCTTTGCACGTTTCAATGCCGCTGGGTAACTATTTGGCATACTCACTTGATCACTTTTCCACAATAGACCGACTTCATATTTATCACCGACCTTTTGGCACGTATTTTTCAAAATGTCGATAGATTTGGCCTCTTCGCTGGACGTCATGTTTCTTGGTGCGACAGTTTCTAGATCAAAACTGTTTTTCGCTGCCTCGTGTATCTCTTCCCAGTCGCATGAACAGTTGTGTACGTTGGCAAATGCCCTTTCAGACTTCCCGCTGGCACCCTGTATTGACCAGCCCAAAATGAATTTAGTTGCAATTGGTTCACGCCATTTCCCTTCTCGCAATTTCCGAGGAACTGCCAGTTTCCAATTATTGATACCAATGAGTATAACCGGACTTGCATTCGTGTACGAAGATATCGGTACGCCCAGCAAGTGGTTGTACCTTTGTTTTAAGATGCTGATATTGACCGTTGCCGCGGGAGGGACAGGTTGGCGACGGTGTGCACGTCATTGAGCCAAAACTTACGACTACTGCCGACTGCTGATATTTGCATCGATCCGCGAACTGATTTTTTCTCGGTCCTCGTAGTTTCGTTGGTCCAGCGCAGGCAAAGCGGATCTGGTGTGCCCTTAAGCTTTAATTCATTGAATATCCGTTGGTCAATTAGCGTGACCGATGAACCTTCGTCCAAACAGGCATATACTTCTATGTTTTTCTCACCATTATACAGCTTAACTGGTACGATGCGAAACAGTTGTGAGCTTTCCTCGGCTTGTGATTGGTGGGCGCTTACCGGATTTTGAAAGTTTTCAGCACCTGTTGTAGATCCGTTGCGCTTAATGTGTAGCCGGGAGTGGTGTCTTGACTTGCACCCGTCTACACCGCACACCTTCTTCGAAAAGCATCGTCCTTTGTGAAGTTTTAGGCACCTGCGGCAAATGTCATTGTTTGTTACGAATTGCCAGCGTTTTTCGACAGTCATCCTTTCGAATTCTTTACAGTCGACCATTCGGTGATTTTCGATTTTGCATACACTACATGTATTCCTATCTTTTGTATCGATATTTTCCACGTGAGTGTGAACGTGCTGCGTTTTCGATGTCGATATTGATACAACCTTAGAAGCAGCTTCGGCCAAGTTATAGATCCAGTCGCTGAAGGCTTTCATAGATGGGACGGATTCGTCTCTGTTGTGCATAGCCCAGCTTAGTGTGTGCTGGTTCGGTAGCTTATCGACCAACTCTTTCACAAGCATAGGGTTTTCTAGATGTGCGTTTAATTTGCATGCTTGCATTGTAGCGCAAATACTGCGTACACCGAGCGCGTATTCGATTAACGTTTCCAGCTTTTCTTTAGGCGCTGGCATTTTACGGACTTTTT
>NW_023482844.1:0-1741 GCF_013731165.1 Rhagoletis pomonella | reverse complement strand
ACCAGGAAATTAATCATATTATATTTAAATTGGTTTTATTATATTTTTTTTAATATTTATTTTAATCTATTTGAATTTATTATGTATTTATTTGAACAATTCCACGTAAATTTTCCAGTATTGTAAATCCTGTTTATGCCACTCATGCTTTTTAATCTAAAAACATCATAACCCTAGTAAACAGCTGTTTGTGAAACGTGGCGTTGCCGGACTTGCACTTGACGATTTCATGAAATGATGCCGAATTCATGGTTAACTTTCGTGTATAATTGAATTCATGAAATGGCGTTTATGCAGCCAATTTTAGCCCAAATTCATGAAATGAATTCGTGAATTAGCCTACGCATAAACGTAGTAATTGATGGCGAACATATTCGGATAAGGGCACCTGAGAAATCTGGATCCGACTTCTATAACTACAAAGGCTTTTTTAGTATCGTGTTATTAGCAGTAGTAGATGCACATAGCCGTTTCATATATGTAGATATTGGTGGAAATGGACAAGCATCAGATATTGTAGGATATGAAAATTGTTCTTTGTATGATGCTTTATCTTGTGTATAATTATATATTCCGAGCAACTCCCCATTGCCAGGTCAAACTGTTCCTAGCCCATATTTTTTTATTGCTGATGATATTTTTGGGCTTGATCAACACATGCTAAAGGCATATAACCGAAGCAGTACTTCAGGTGAAATATTCAACTACAGATTGAGTAGAGCCCGAATGACTGTTGAAATGGCATTTGGAAGACTTGCATCGCGGTTCAGAGTATTTCATCGTCCAATGGAGGTATCACTCAAAACGTGTGATCTTTTTGTCAGATCATGTTGTATCTTGCACAATTAATTTACCAACAAATTCACCAAGATACCATTTACAGACCTGGATAGTGAGCCTTGCAGCCTTCCTCAGACCATGGCATCCTTACCAGCTCAAGAACAAAATTCATATAAGTAGAGTCCGACCCATTAATCGGTATCGGCTAGTATCGTCCCAAAATTGAGCATCGGCATCGGCCTTTTTTTGCCGATTCTTTGCCGATTATTTGGAATTTCCTTTCATATGTTCAGGTGAAGTACGGTTGCCAGACGTACTGATTTTATCAGTACACTACTGATTTTTCAACTCTTGTACTGATTTTATTAATTTCTTCAATCAGTACGCTAATGTCCTGATTTTTCAAAATATGTACTGATATGTACTGAATTTTCAATTCAAACAAAATATTTTAGGATAGTATTGAGGTTTTTACATAACGTTGGAACTTTCTTAAATTGTACCGTAAAAAGTAAGAAAAAAATTATTTAATTATAGTTGACATGTTTTAGATAATGTTTGATATGCCCAAGAAATTAACACAACACAAATAGCAATA
Source organism: Rhagoletis pomonella (assembly GCF_013731165.1). Lineage (NCBI taxonomy): Eukaryota > Metazoa > Arthropoda > Insecta > Diptera > Tephritidae > Rhagoletis > Rhagoletis pomonella. Next base: position 363 of record NW_023482844.1, on the reverse strand, counting down.
GCTTTATGGGCATATCGCTGGGTCGTTACGTACCAGTTGCGATAATATGACAGAGCTTAAATTATTTATAAAGAAGGCTGACGTTTTTTTGTCGAGTGTTGTTAGTTATCTCGAAAATATCTTTCAGTTTAATAACAGTAAATTTGAATATTTATTTATTTATTTATTTATTTAGTCTACAGAAAAATGTTTTCTTACAGACAGTTGAGATAAAAAGATTTAGAATATTTAAGTATGTGTGATACATTACAGAGTGAAACAATTATAAATATTAACTTGATAACAATGATATTCAATAGCAATATGGGTAGCTGGTGAGGCCTTGTCTCCAGTCTACTTTTGTGTGCGGCGGGCGGAAAGACC
>NW_023482843.1:0-1741 GCF_013731165.1 Rhagoletis pomonella | reverse complement strand
TCCATTCCTTATCTTTTCGGACTAAAATCTGAAAAGTGTCAAAATGCAAGAGCGTAAGCAAAATGCGCTCACTAAAAGAGAATAACAGGAGAAGGTAAAGGAACGCAAAAAACCAAATTTTTAGTCCAAAGAATGGCAACAACAGAACCAACGTCAAATAAGAATAGAAATGTATGTACAAAACACATTCGCACAAGCACAAGCACAATAAACACCATGATTCAATAATACAAGGTTCGATAAACTGACAGTTGTCTCTCTCGCACCGCTCCCTTAGCAGAGGCACCGTGTTGCTTCTTTGCAAATTTACATGGAAACAGTGTAGCTTTGGTGTGAAATAAAGTATAAGCTTTTGTGCAATGTGTTTATTTGTATATGCATATGAAGCATATTTAACTGATGAAAACATAAACTGTTTTTAAATTGGATGTTTACATCAATCTCATAGTAGTCTCTTAATTTTGAGTCATTTTGCAATTTTTATACAGCTAAATAGCACATAAATTACGTAATTCACGTAGATATACCAATATTACGTTCAACATTTCGTTTAAAATGCCAGATTTCCTGCAAATACATTAGAATTTACAAAAGGAATTTCACTACTAATTGCCTACTCTGCGTACTTTTCTAGTACCATTTTCGCACCAAGAGATTTCATTCTTCCCCTTTCTCCGCCCTTCGTAAATGCAATCTTTTGTAAGGGAGTGTGAAACCGCGGCCGTCGATAATTATCTAACCTTGTATTATTGAATCATGAATAAACACTTGCTATATTGATTATTATTTGCCTCCTTCCACTTTCAATTCACTTTTTTTCCTTTTTAGATTATTCTCACTTTATGTGTATTCTTCAATTTCCGTTAATTTAAATTCAGTTGAGTTTGACACTTTTCAAGATTTTGCCAGCAAAAATTCTTCTGACTAAATCTGACTACTTCGGACTGAAGAGAGTCACTCTCACTGAATGTTGCTCTCTCATTTTTGCTGTCATTTTCGAGTTAAGGAACGCTTTTTGGACTAAATCTGACAAATTCGGACCTTTCCTGATTATTTTTGGGAGATAAGGAATGCAACTAATTTTTATTTCTGCTGCAAGTGCTGCCAAACTAATCGAGGGTTGCCGTGTGACACTGATAGCGAGTTTGTGAGAAATAATAACGCATAATTTTGAATAAACTAACAGAAATAAATTTAACTAATTATTTTTCAGAATTTAATTTTAAGTTGTGAATAATAAATTAATCTTCAAACTAAAAACTTACGTTTATTACAACGAAGAGAAAGAACAAACAACCGGCAACGCGGCTCAGGGTTGTATTTTGGTATCGAGAAAAATTACCAGAAATTAATTCGCTATGTGAACAGCCAAAAAACCTTAACAAAAATTTCAGCTTTCGTAAACAAAAAACCTCTTTCGAAAGACATTTTACATGCAAGGTGTGACTGCTCATGCAACTGCTTTCTGAAATTTCTCAATTTAGCAGCCTTTTCGAAATATATTGCATTGGCAGGTCTCCGCCATTTTGAATTTTTCCAATATGATTCCAGATTCGTAATCAGCGACCCAAAAAACATCATAGTGACAGCTTTCAAGCTAATCCGATAAGATTTTGAATTTTGGTCAATTTTGATCCTGGTCCATAGTACGCTATTAGAAAAAACTTTTTCTAATTTCGATTTTGCTTTGATCAGGTATCGAACCTAGCCCCTACAGAGCGGTAGTGCGCACCTCTAAACA
>NW_023482842.1:0-1741 GCF_013731165.1 Rhagoletis pomonella | reverse complement strand
TTTCGATTAAAGCATGAACCATATTTTTATAAAAAAATAACAAAAAATTTTTACTTGAAAACCATTGTAAATATTATACAAAAAAGAACCATGCAATCACTTTTGATTGCCCGTGTATGTACGTATGTGTGTCTAACAAATTATGGCTTGTTATCAAAATACCGATATTAACTAACAAACTTAATATTATATAGTACAAATGTGTTTGTAAAATTAATTTCATTAAAATTATTTCTGCAATCAAATTTTCTCTTCATGCAAAAAGCCAAACGCATAAATTTGTACGTACATATATACACATGCCTTTGTAAATATGTAGGTATGTAATGTATTTATGTAACATATATATGTACATACAAATGTACGATTGGTCGGCTTTCGTCTTCCTCTCGCCGCACCCAACCACACACAAATTATTCAATTTATGGGAATCGACAACAGATTGGCACGTGCGCGAAAATATTTACCCTCCGTTTACGAAATATTTAGTTTTTCGCATAAGTTTGCATTTAATAAAGCAATACTCGTACATTTTGTATGGAGAATAATATTAATTAATTTAAAATTCTGCATGTAACCATGTTCTCGACGATACGTGTAACTTTCATCAAGATTTACCATAAAAATTGTGCTTCATTAACAGTTGGAACCAGCTGAAACCAAAAAAACTATGTCCGCTAAAATGGGTTAAAAACCAACTGGAATTGACATTTTTTACACGCATACATGCATACATTCATATACACATGTACAGTGGAGTAGCATTAGCTTGGACATTGCATTGCTTGTACTTTGATGTGTTTGAATCTTTTAAGGTACTGAAGATTTGCTTACGGATGAAAAATATTAAAAATCGTCCGTGCATATATGTAAATATATTTTTATAAACGCTTTGAAGTATAGAAATTTTTAATATTAAAAAATAAATAAAATAATTTTTTTGTATATATATAAATGGTGTTCAAGGCACATTGACCCACCTGTACAAAAATCGTAGCGCGTCATGGACAAAAATTTTACAATTTCGGACCGAAAAATATGAAAACGAGCTAAGTTGCCACGTTACATTTGTGAACTTTCGATAAAACCACATATGTTTGTGATTTTACAAGTTTTGATTTTATTTAAAAAAAATTAATGTATTTTGCTGCAGAAAACATACACTTTTATTTAATGTTTATTAAGATGACACTTTAAAATACTAGTTAATGATTGATATATTGGTATGGAACAGAGAAATGGAGTGTTTTGTCAAAAATTACCAAAAATTACCAAAAATTGCCATGATTCGAGATAACTTATTTTACTGGATATAGAGAAATAATTGCCACTTTTCACTTGGTTGGCCGAGATTTCTTCATTTTAGGATTTTAGAATTTTTGTGTCGGATTGACAAAGTTGCGCTTGTTGGTGATGAATTTGCGGGGAGGTGTGCTGCGGTTGTTTTTATGAATGAATTTACTTGGCCTTGAGAAATATGCGCATGCGTTTATGAATGAAATAGTTATTGTTGTATTTGAATATGCGCGTAATTATGTATGTGTGTATGTATGCTGCCGTGAGTTGTACATATGTCCATTTGTATATATGTGCGTGGTACTTAGACAGCAATATGCACATATGTATGTATGTGCTTATATATGCATGCAAAAACGTTGTCAATTAATGGAGCATGTACATATAGAAGAAGTGATTGGGGTCTGTGTGGAGGGTGCACATAAGAAATTTAATGTGTGTATCA
>NW_023482841.1:0-1741 GCF_013731165.1 Rhagoletis pomonella | reverse complement strand
GACTCAGCCAGTTGCCTACGCACTGCGCTAAGTTCGCCTTGTGAATTATTGTTGCTTTTTCCACTTTTTCATTTGTTAAGCCAACAACCAATTTAAGCTGCAACAAGGAGCAAGGCGAACTAAGAGCAGTGCGTAGGCAACTGGCTGAGTCAGTGGGATCGTCGGTTCGAATCCTACTGAAAGAAGTCTGATGAGGAAATGTGGTGATTTCCGAAATAGCTATCACTTCTACCATTTTTCAGAATTATTGTTTTTCATTAAAAATGGTCTCAAGCTCAATAAAAATTGTTGAATATAATTGTTATAAGGCCATCAAATAACAAAAACAAATAAGTTAATAGGGCAAGCACACCTAAAAATTAAGCATTCTAAAAATAGAACTATTAACAAAAACCAACAACCACATGATCAAGTTTAAATAGCACTGGAATAGCTGCGCTTGATTGTAGTTGGCTTAGCAAATGAACAAGTGGAAAAAGCAACAAGAATTCACAAGGCGAACTTAGCGCAGTGCGCAGGCAACTGGCTGAGTCAGTGGGATCGTCGGTTCGAATCCTACTTAAAGAAGTCTGATGAGGAAATGATTTTATTTCCGAAATAGCAATCACTTTTACCATTTTTTCAGAAATATTGTTGCTTTTCCACAATAGTTTTTCATTAAAAATGGCCCCAAGCTCTATAAGAATTATTGAATATAATTGTTATAAGGCAATAAAATACAAAAAAAAATAACTTAAAGGGCGAGCATACCTAAAAGTTAAGCATTCTAAAAATAGAATTATTAACAAAAACCAACAAAATCAGCAACCACATGATCAAGTTTAAATAGCACTGAAATAGCTGCCCTTGATTGTAGTTGGCTTAACAAATGAAAAAGTGGGAAAAGCAACAAGAATTCACAAGGCGAGCTTAGCGCAGTGCGTAGGCAACAGGCTGAGTCAGTGGGATCGTCGGTTCGAATCCTACTGAAAGAAGTCTGGTTAGGAAATGTGGTGATTTCCGAAATAGCTATCACTTCTACCATTTTTGCAGAATTATAGTTGCTTTTCCACAATAGTTTTTCATTAAAAATGACCTCAAGCTCAATAAGAATTGTTGAATATAATTTTTATAAGGCCATAGAATTAAAATAAAAAACAAATAACTTAAAGGGCGAGCATACGTAAAAGTTAAGCATTCTAAAAATAGAATCATTACATTAAAAACGGTCTCAAACTCAATAAAAATTGTTGAATATAATTGTTATAAGGCCATCAAATAACAAAAACAAATAAGTTAATAGGGCAAGCACACCTAAAAATTAAACATTCTAAAAATAGAACTATTAACAAAAACTAACAAAACCAACAACCACATGATCAAGTTTAAATAGCACTGGAATAGCTTAGCTTGATTGTAGTTGGCTTAACTAATGGAAAAGTGGAAAAAGTAACAAGAATTCACAAGGCGAATTAGCGCAGTGCGTAGGCAACTGGCTGGGTTAGTGGGAACGTCAGTTCGAATCTTACTGAAAGAAGTCTTATAAGGAAATGTGGTGACTTCCGAAATAGCTATAACTTCTACCATTTTTTTCAAAATTATTGCTGCTTTTCCACAATAGTTTTTCATTAAAAACGTCCTCAAGCTCAATAAAATTTGTTGAATATAATTGTTATAAGGCCAGAAAATAACAAAAACAAATCAATTTTTCAAACCAGGCCACCAGAAAAAGCCAATTTTTCCAAAACAAAGGCGCCAAGTT
>NW_023482840.1:0-1742 GCF_013731165.1 Rhagoletis pomonella | reverse complement strand
TTTTGACATGGTTGAAATGAGCGTAAAAAGTTCTTTTGATCTGCATTTTTTTGTTTTTGCATAGCTGAACGGTCGGTATTCTAGATTTGTTCCAGGAAATGACGAATAACTTCAATTAAAAATCTATATTTTTACGTATTGCTTAATATTTCCATTAAAACACCAAATATATTGCAAATTCACATATAATTAATAATACACATTTTACTTCTAATTGTATTCTTTGCGCACTTTCTTAGTACCTTTCTACTACCGTTTTCGCAAAAGGCGATCACATTCTTCCCCCTTCTCCTACTTCCAAAATACAAATCTAGATAGAGGAGTGTCAAATTTAAGCTGTCACAAATTACATAACCTTGTGTTATTGAATCATGGGTTTTATCCATGGCGCAATAAACAGGTGAAGTAATAAGGCAGCATTTTCTGTTCATTTTCTGATATTCTGACATTTGTCATTTGCTTGCAACATTGTTTTTTTTTTCTAAAATTTTCCGTTTGAGTTCTTGTGGAAAATTTGTTTTTTTCTAAAACTTTTCGTTTGAACTTTTGTGGAAAAATACTATATAATTTATTTGAGATTAAAAAATTAATTATGCCTAAGCCAAGCTGTGTAATATGCAGAAAAACGTGGACTTACGAAGGCGTCCGTTTGTTCCATTCACCACCGGAGCAGGTTAGGCTAAATAAGTTGGATATTTAAAATATTTAATGGCGTAGTAATTTTTTGCACCACCAACTTCTCCGAAAAGTTATTATCCAGCAGCCATGAAATAGGCCTTCCAATAAATGTGAAAAAGCTATTTTTTAAGTGCAGGATAAATAATTTAAATAAGCGCTTGAAAGGCAAAAGGTATCATCGATTAATCTTTATAAACCTCCCATATCCTATTTAAACTTAATTATTTAAACCTTATAACCACTAATGCAATTGCTGGCTTATGCTGATGACATCGATATCATCGGTATCAACAACCGCGAAGTCTGTTCTGCTTTTTCCAAGTTGGATAAGGAAGCAAGCGAATGGGTCTGGCGGTCAATGTATAAATATTAAATAAAAAACTTCAAATTATTACCCCTTTTGTAGTCAAAAAGGGCAATTTTTTTTAATATTTCTGGCCTTTACCCTTTAAAAAAAATCTAAGGGGCGAACACTTCCAATAAGGTAGTGTCAAATCTTCCTTCTCGCTCTTATTACTTCACCTGGTATTATTCCACCATGATGCAATAATAGAAGGTGTTATACGTTGGCAACTTCTCGCTATAATCCGCCATCTTGAACTACCTTAGGAGAATCTATGTTGTTTCTTTGCTAATCTCACTGAACATTTCCCAAAATATTAGAAAAAAATTCTAAACAAGCTACATTGATTCAATTTTCGTTGTTCGTTTTATTCTTATTCGCTGACATTTGTTTTCTAATTGCGTGAAACTTGGTAAGTATTATAATAAAACCGAATTAATTTACAAATAAATTATAATTTTGCATTTATTAGGTCATCTCCTTAGTGTTTTCCTGGCCGACCTGTGCTGGTACTGTGATTAAGAGCAAATACACGTAAGTTACAACATTATTTTGAATTTATTTATGAACCATTCCATTTGCAGCATTCTCTGGTGAACTGCAGCTGCGGCCGAATTTGATTGTGTGCATCATCTTGCAGATATTTTGAAGTAAGTTGGAACCAGCTCTTTGTTATTTCAAAACCTAATGAACTATTTATTCGCAGATTTTGTGGACGATT
>NW_023482839.1:0-1742 GCF_013731165.1 Rhagoletis pomonella | reverse complement strand
GTTTATATGGAAGTTGTTCATGACTTTTTTATACAAATGGTCATTTAGTCGTTGATGGCATCTGCATGACTTTGTCATGCAATGATCATTGATGATATTCAAGCGACAATGTCCTGCAATGAACTTTTTATAAGTGGGCGCTGAAAGACATTGTCTGTTATAAGTCTTTGATAGGAGTACACCTGCATGACATTGTCACCACTGTCATTGTCAGCTATATGTCGCTTAGGACGATGTCACCAAATCCTCATTAGTTACGACGTCACCAGTAGGAATGTTCGATATCGTATCGATTATTCTGAATATCGATATTTCATGGCACGATAATAGATTTTTTGAATCGATATTCCAACGTCGATATATCAAAGACATCGATACTTAACCCGCAATATCGATATTTAAGTTTAAATTTCTTTTTGATCTACAAAAAAGTATATGGGAAAATACTAAAGTAGGTTTAATCAGCAGCTTGTGTGATTTATTTAGCTCTTAAGTTTGACAAACCGCTTGAGTCGACCGGCATGCCGTTTTAATCCTCAGTAAATATACAAGATGGAAATAACACAATTAGGTGAGTTACAGGCAGATTTAATATTATATTCAATTGGGAGTAGGATTTTCAACATCGATTTTCCGATATCGATATTGTTCAGCCCGATATATCGCCATATCGATTTTACTTGCAATGAATTAAATCGATTCATGATATCGATATTTTCTTAAATATTGAACATTCCTAGTCACCAGTGACCATTTTCGCTAATGGGGTTTGAATGATTTTGAGTTCACTTTGTTACGCTCTCGCATGTATTCGCACCAGTGATCAGACTTCTACCACATTGTGGTAGATCTGCCACTTTATTGAGCATCTACCACTCAAGGTAGAAGTCTACCACATATTCGCGTTTTTGAGTAGTTTTATTTCTGCTCGACATAATTTTCTTAATTTGAAGAGCAAAAATTGCCCAACACAAAACACTATATGGTAACAAGAATGATAAATACAAGATTCCGCATTCCCGGCGGCGATGAAATTGCTCAAGTAAGAGTAAACAAAGCCGAATGGAAGGATAAAATAAACAGTAAATTTTCTCAATAATCAATTTTTCGACAGGGAACGTGGTTTTATTGTATTAAATTGGAAAATATATGATTTATAAAAAGATTTTATAGAAGGAAAGCTGGCATGACTCCGCAAGGTTGCATAAATCTCTTAAAATATGCAACAAACGAAAATAATGCCCTAAGTAGAAATGAGCAAAAAATTTGATGTTTTCATTATATAACCTCAAATATCGAAAAAAAACGTGTTTTTGGCAATCTGCAGGTAGGATATCTAAAAATTCTAGTACTAGAGCAATTGTGCGGCCAGATTTGGATTCAGCACCACGAAACGATGTGTTTTACTCAGGTGGTAAAAAAATTAAAATTTGTACAAACAATTAGAAAAGAAAAAAAGTAATACTTAACTTACCTGCGTACTAGCATTTTCAACGCGAATAGAATTCAACAAAGTGGGTTTGCAACTTCAGCTTTTTATCAATCATGGTTGTATTTTAGTGCATTTAAATTTGTATATTCTTGTAAATTCCGTATCTTCATGAGACACCACAGTTTATAATATTTCAAATTATTTCAGGTTTTAACTATCTCGGAGTAATATTAGTTCAAACAAGTAAGAAAGTCTAAGTTCGAGCGGAGCCGAACATTAAATACCCGGCGCAGGTACTAAGTATATGATT
>NW_023482838.1:0-1742 GCF_013731165.1 Rhagoletis pomonella | reverse complement strand
CCCCCCTCCTCCCTTCAACCCAAGTGCACTTCACGTATGTACATACATACTAATAGTTTTTTTTTTATCGCACTTTCGAAATCAGCTTCCTATGTACACACACTTAAAACACAAGATAAGTACTTACGGTATGCCATTGTTCCACTGACTTCACAGCTCCTCCCATTGCGTTGAGCTTTTGCGCCATTTCTGCCCACTTCTTCTGGTACTCCAGCTTTCCGTGGAGACTCTGGAACTTTCCGGACGCAAGCCCTTCGTTCTCCGTCAGAAGGTCGATCATAGCGTTGAGCTGCTCCGCTGATGCTCGACTCCTTTTAGCTGCTGCTCCACTGGTAGACGCCATTCTGAAATTATAAATAAGAAGAAAGTAAGTTCTTATACATATTAATTAAATAAATAGCAAAATATAGTTACCTTTGCTGCAATATGTGGACGCAAATTAGTGGCGCGAAGAAATGGGATTGTTTTTTTTTCTGTTCCTCTTTGTGCTTTTCGCACATTTTGACATTTCGAACAGCGGAGATGCCACTTTTTATCAATTTGAATAAATGGAAAAAGTCAGCTGTTCAGTGTAGTTAGGGATGAGTGGATCGGCGTTTGCTCCGGGACATTGACGATCCATTTGAGCTGGCGCCTTCCGAGTTCCGGAAACTATATCGTGTGGGCCCAGATACCGTAATGGAGCTCGTCGAACGGCTGGAAGACGCCTTGAAAGGTAAAAGGATTACCTCTATATCGGCGGAAAATCAGGTAAATCTTTAAATAATGAAAGTATGCAATTTTACATATGTAGTACATATGTGTGTACATACAATAACTTCTCGCGTAGGGTTTAGTTATTTGTACAATGATTTTGGGTTGTAATGCCAAACGCGTCACTCGAATCTAAAGAGTTTAACATGCGCGTGTACTCCAAGGATTAAACTTTAATTTAAAAAAAAAGATTTCAAATATACAAGCTCTATTTTATTAATAAATTCGGTTTGAAATATGCACTCTTTGGTAAATTTCGGTGTGGGTTCTATGTCGAAATGCTAATGGGGTAAATCCATTTTCAAATGGGCCCCCCGGGAGTCCCTAGAGGGGTCAGAGAGGGAAAGCATGACTTCTCTTAAAGTTTTGACTACGTTCTTTCTAATGGGTATGGTTTTAGGTGCCACACCCCCTCCCCCTCTGCTCCACACCACAAAATCATTGTACAAATAACTAAAAATTTATCTTTGAAGGTTTTGTGTACCTTAAGATTTTATGCCACGGGATGCTACCAACGGCCTGTAGGGGTACAGTGGGGCATATCAATGAGCCAATCCTCTATAAGCCGTTGCCTACATCGAGTTACTGATGCCATAAATAGCAGACTGTTTTTTTTGAGGAGGTTAAGTTCCCTATGACGCAGGTGGACCGCCAAGCTGCCAAGGAAGTGTTTTCTTTAGCACCTGCGCCTTTCGTTGGAGGAACTATTGGGGCGGTTGACTGTACGCATGTTTCCATTTTGGCTCCTAAAAGTCATGAGGAAGCATACGTGAACCATCACGGATACCACTCGATTAATGTGCAAATGGTAAGCTAAGTATTTTAAATAAAAGTCTAACAAACATTTGTTATATTGTTACAGATATGTGACCCAAATTTAAAAATATTGAACGAGAATGCTAAGTTTCCGGGTGCACGGCATGACTCATATATTTGGAGTTCCTGTCCAGTGCGGCGAGTCATGCAGAGAGCTTTTGACAATGGAAGCC
>NW_023482837.1:0-1742 GCF_013731165.1 Rhagoletis pomonella | reverse complement strand
AGCCTAGATAACAAGATGTTGCTTTTTAATATACATATACAAAAAAAAGAAAAAAACTATTAATAGAGGTGCATCTGACATCTGAGTTAGGATAGTTCGATTTTTCGTAAAATCTAAGGAATTCGAAGCGTATATTTTGAATACGTCAATTCGCAGCTATTCGGATTCAGTGGTCACATTTTCGTAGATTTCGCGAAAATTGTGCTACGATGGATTCAGCGATAGCCGCGAATATGGTTTGTAGTCGAGTCAAAATTTTAGACAATGCCATGCAATTTTCGATACAAATCGACTCGACACGACACTCACACTGAAGCAACCTATTTATAAAAAAAAAACTAGTTACTTACTATACTTAAAAACGTAATTGTTTGTAGATTTTTAGTAGATAATCTACTGAATATTGTACAAAATTTGAAAGTCAATATGTTAGAGCTTTTCTGTGTCTATATGTATGTATGTATATGGTCTTATGAAAATATGTATGTATATGGCTTATGTACCTATGAAAGCAAGATAATGGAACATTTTAATTTTAATTAATGACGGTAAATTTTCCCCCAAAGTTTGTGATCGGACGGAATTTTCATGTAGGAACACACTTTGAAGAGAAAATAATCAAGTTAACAAAATGTATAATAAAGCAAACTAAAGGTTGGAATAACTTTAAAATCTTACTTCTTACTAATATTATAAATGTGAAAGTTTGTATGTTTGGATGTTTGGGAAATCATCACGCCGAAACGACTGAACGGATTTCCATGAAATTTTGTACGAAGATAGCTTATGGGCCAGATTGGTTAATAGGCTATTTTTTTAAGAGTTGCCACCTGTTAAAGAGGTTTAATTTATTTACTACGCGGGAACGACTCAATGGATTTGCATGAAAATTTGCACACAGATAGCTTATGACCTAGGTTGGAAATTAGGATACTTTCTTGAGAGTTGCCATCTGTTAAAAAGTTTTATTAAATTAATACGCGGAAACGACTGAATGGATTTGCATGAAATTTTGCAAGCAGATTGCTTATGACCTACTGTGGAAAATAGGCTAATTTTTTGGAAGAGATAGCTTATGACCTAGGTTAGAAAGTAGGCTACTTTTTTTTTAAGAGTTGCCACCTGTTAGAAATGTTTAGTTTAATTAATACGCGGAAATGAGTGAACTGATTTGCATGGAAGTTTTCACACAGATAGCTTATGAGCTAGGTTGAAAAATAGGCTACTTTTTTTAAGAGTTACCACCTGCTAAAAAAGTTTAATTAAAGTAATACGCGGAAAAGTCTGAACGGATTTGCATGAAATTTTGCAAGCAGATAGCTTATGAGCTACAGTGGAAAATAGGCTAATTTTTTGGAAGAGTTGCCACCCGTTAAAAAGTTTTAATTAAATTAATACGCGGAAACGACCTATGACCTATGTTGGAAAATAGGCTACTATTTTAAGAGTTATCACGTATTAGGAAAGTTTAATTAAATCAATACGCGTAAATGACTGAACTGATTTGCATGAAAGTTTGCACATAGATAGCTTATGACGTAGACTGGAAAAAAAGCTACTTTTTTAAAAATTGCCACCTGTTTGAAAATGAAATTTTGCTCAAAGATGGTTTATGACCTCGATTGAAAAATAGGCTACTTCCTTAACCGGTTTTCCGATCAGAACGAAATTTAGTACACTTACTACGGATTTCGGAAGGATGGTCTTAGACTAAAAGTAAGTCCGATAACTCAAGGCCCCTC
>NW_023482836.1:1551-1742 GCF_013731165.1 Rhagoletis pomonella | reverse complement strand
TACATTTGTGGCAAGAATGATAGAAGAATTTTCTGGATCGCGCATTTGTGGTATCTGAAAAAAACTAGGGACAGGAATGTAGTGGAGCGATGAAGAGAGCGACGAGCAAAACGTACTTTCAACTAAAATGCTGATATACATACCTAAGTACATATGTATGTATGTGCATAGATACGTATGTGCATAGATAC
>NW_023482836.1:0-1541 GCF_013731165.1 Rhagoletis pomonella | reverse complement strand
TATGTGCATAGATACGTATGTGCATAGATACGTATGTGCATAGATACATATATATGTAAGTGTCCGCATATATTTTTTTCTCGTCACTTGTTCTGTCGCTTCACTGCAGCAAAACCAAGTTGTGAGGAAAACCCTGACGATATGCGTAGAATTGAAACCATGGGTTCATATTAAATATATTTATGTATGCATGGACATATGTACATATGTTAAAATGTAGTTTCGATTTAAAAAAAATCGGATGAAGTTTTTCTTTCGCCATTCATACACCTCTAATTTCAGTATTTATTAAAAAAACTCAATGAAATTCAAAAACTCTATCTTGCATTTGGGTTTACTCAATACCAATTTGAGCTGTCGCAGTGTTATCAAAAAAAAAAAAGTTATCAATAGGTAGGTTCAGAAGGCGCAGCAGTTGAGCGCAACCGTTGCTAAGCAAAAATCAGTGATCGTTATGCGTCTTTTGAACGACTTCATACATTAGCTGTCAAATTCAACTCCCAAAGGTACACACCAACCTGTTGTCTCAAATGATCAGAAAAATATTACGATCATCTAACACGCAACTATTCAGTTGATCAGAAGTACGCAACAACGCGTTCAGAAGGTGCAATCGCACCAGTTACTGAGCTGTTTCGCCTTCTGAACGTGCCAAATGAAAATTCGTTTCTCTTGAAATCAAGTTATATGGCTGCGTATGTATGTACATATGTATGTACATATTACGAAATTTTTTTTATTTGTAAAGGCTCTCAAGAAAAACTAAAAATTCATATAAAATTACGCGCAATAAATGGAAAATACATTTTCTTCTATAAAAAATTTCTTAAATCAGTATGCAGCTCTTAAGAAAAAAATGCTCGTACATCTCGTCGCTACCATGTCCAACTATCGAATGTGAAAATCGGCACTTTTCAAAATTTTGATTTGCCACTAATAATTTTATTTCGTATAGCAGCATTGCTTAAGTTATTGTTTTTGACAACTTATTTGTTGGTTAATGACTGCAAATAGTTTTATAGAAAATTAGAGACGAGAAATAATACTTTCATAAAAATTTAAGTACATACATAGATTTAAAAAGCTGCTTGAATACAAAAGTTTTATGAAAATGTCACATTCAACAACTGTCTAAATCTACGTTATTTTTTATAAATAAGGCCGTAAACATTTCCTTACATCGTCGATTTCCATATTCTATTTTTACTCTTTCAATTTCACTGACCAGCGCTGCAAACGATATCAACTAGTAGGCTAACAACCAGAATTGAAATTTAATACGCAAGTACTTACCGTACTACAAGTATACAGAGAGTATATTTGCTACTCCCTTTTGGCAGCAGTAAATATCTCGCGTACGCGATGAGGGAAAGTAGAGTACGTACTTTGGTGGAGTAATAGCAAGTACGTCAAGTATTTACTCTCTCAACGCCAAGTAGTGTATGTATGCGGAAAAAAAGTAACAATGTGTTGGGAGTAGAGTACAATGCAAGGAGTACTTATTGAATGAAATGCGGCAAATACAATTGCGCTGGACTCTA
>NW_023482835.1:0-1743 GCF_013731165.1 Rhagoletis pomonella | reverse complement strand
TTTTTTTGGCAATAATTTTTTGCAGTTTTCAAAGCAAATGAAGCTCCTTTCTTCACCACATTTTTCAAGGTTTTCGACAAAATTCGGTCTTTGGATTCTTTATAAAAATTAAAATATCTTGGACAAATTTTCTGGTCTATAAAATCGGTATACGTAATCTAAGACCCAATGCTAAGTTTACTTGTATTGGCATTTTTTGTGCCGTTTCAAAACTTGAGATTTTCTCTACAGTATAATTGGACCAAGTTTGGTGGAAAGCAATAAAACTGTTACCGATATACACTTATGTATTTAGTCATAAATAGGTGGTGCCATGCCAAAAATCCAAAAATCGATATTCTTAATTCTGGAGATTGTTGTAAATTTGCATATTTAGTTATTGAAATGCCAGAGTTTTCATATTTCTGAAATTTAATTTTATGTATATGGGAAGTGGTCTTAGTTTTATTTCAATTTCAATTTCGATTGAAAATATTTTCAGCATCTTGCTTCATTCCAACAAGGCCAATAACTGTGCCGAATTCGGTAGAAATCGATAAATCGTTATCGAGACACACATACACATCCATCCGTACATACATACATATACATCCATACATACACAAGCCCATTTTTGTAACCAAATCCATCATTGTCATAGACTTTTAGTATTGGGCCAACCTTGTGTCCTGAAAGCTCTATACGAATTAGTTGAATTGCAATTTTAAAATAACATAACACCATGTTAAGCTGTCAGTGAGTTTAGAGATTAAGCGCCAAAGTCAAAAAGGCCTTTAAAAATGCAAATCTGCTAGCGAGACTCATATCCAGGCAAGGGGCAGAGAGTTAGCAGGTGCTAAAAGAGCGTAAGAGTCGCGTGTACGTATACAAGCGAAAGCGCAGCGATGTTAAACACGACAGCATGTAAAATGAATTAGGTACACTAACACATTCTCACTTTTAGCTCACGCTTGTTTGTGGTAGTGCCCATCTCTGCTTATATCGAATATACGAGTAGCTGAGGATATCAAGCAGGAGCCCAAGAATGATAGAATACAAGATTGCGCCGATCAGAGAGGATTTTTGAGAATAACTTTTGTGTGACGTCACACTGGTGCAATTGCGAGAGAGAAATGCCAAAACGTGAGCAAGAATGGAAGAAAAGAAAAAATGTTGCAAGGAAAACGTAAACAAGTTGCACAAGTGTGACTTCATGCAAACAACGATTCTGTCAAGTTCGTTAAGAGAGGAATAGCGGTCCGAGATCGGCGCAACCTTTGTATTCTCTCAATCGTGGCAGGAGTCCATAGAAGCAAACTGCTTTCTGACTGAGAACTTCTTAAAGCTGGACTGAGAATCTGGGTGGTCAAAAACAGGCTGAGAGGTTTATACGAAGAACTTTTATTGAAGAGTGTCATTACTCTTTCAGATTAACATGCATTGCCACGATGAGTCGCGCATCAGCATGCTTATAATAAAGAAGTTCTATGGAAACCAAACTGCAAGCAATTGTAAAGTGGATAGAAGAAGCCTTCGCTATTAAAGACTTCGTATTAGGCACATCCCTCGGCATCGATGGAGACTTTAGCTACATAAGTAACTAAGTCCAGATCGAGGAAACACATTTTAACGTTTGTGCTTTTTGGTGTAACTTCAAATTCCTTTAAGACTCTATCCCAGCAAACCAAGCGCTCAGAATATTCTGAATAATACAGAAGTCTTAAAGAATTCGTAAAGAGATTATAATGTCCCTTACCGCTTTTT
>NW_023482834.1:0-1743 GCF_013731165.1 Rhagoletis pomonella | reverse complement strand
GAATCATTGGACCGTATTTTTTCAAAGATGCTGTTGGACGCAACGTTACGGTGAATGGCGATCGCTATCGTTCGATGCTAACAAACTTTTTGTTGCCAAAAATGGAAGAACTGAACTTGGTTGACATGTGGTTTCAACAAGATGGCGCTACATGCCACACAGCTCGCGATTCTATGGCCATTTTGAGGGAAAACTTCGGAGAACAATTCATCTCAAGAAATGGACCGGTAAGTTGGCCACCAAGATCATGCGATTTGACGCCTTTAGACTATTTTTTGTGGGGCTACGTCAAGTCTAAAGTCTACAGAAATAAGCCAGCAACTATTCCAGCTTTGGAAGACAACATTTCCGAAGAAATTCGGGCTATTCCGGCCGAAATGCTCGAAAAAGTTGCCCAAAATTGGACTTTCCGAATGGACCACCTAAGACGCAGCCGCGGTCAACATTTAAATGAAATTATCTTCAAAAAGTAAATGTCATGGACCAATCTAACGTTTCAAATAAAGAACCGATGAGATTTTGCAAATTTTATGCGTTTTTTTTAAAAAAAAAGTTATCAAGCTCTTAAAAAATCACCCGTTACTACATACGTACTTTCAACAACCATATTTACCGACTAATTCTTAGGGGACAGTAAACGCATTGCGACCAAACGCCATCTTCTTGGATAACTCACATTTTCTAATTGCACTAAGCTTGAACGTATCGGAGGTAAAACTCTTGTATTGCATAGACTATCTAGAACTTTCAACGATGAGAACCTTTCCGCCGAGTAGGCAGTGGAAGCGATTTATTTGATAGCATTTCTATGAGACTACTGGGTTATAGCGATGTCGTTGCTTCCTGCTTAGAAGTCAATTAAGCCCGTTTCGTGTTTTTCACGATGGCGCGAATGATCTGAAGCTCTTTGCTTGCCCAGGCAAGGCCATCACTACCAAAGCTATTCTCCAACTTAGGAGTCGACGCTAATAAGATGAACATTCTGGAAGATGGAGAACTGGCCGGTGGCTATTTCAGAATTTAAGCTATTCGATCGTGTCCCAAGGTTGTATACTCCTTTAATTGTTAGACGAGTGTTGGTGAATCAAAAACGAACGAGACCTTCTAAAACTTATCGAGCCGCATCCTTACAAAGAGCCTCAATATCAAGATAAGCAGCGAGAGTTTACCGGGTGTGCTTAGCTCAGCGGTTAGCGTTGTTTACTTGTAAATAGATAATGCAGGTTCGATCTCTAGAAGTCTAGAAAATAAATGTGATGAGAAGATGTTGTGATCTCTGAAATATCAGCTATAACTTCCACCGCAAACATGGGTTTGATAAATGTATTGTACTTACAGATGTATAAACAAATGTTCATGTATATACATATGTACATATGTATGCATTTTTGTACTTACCCGATCGACAAGTTGCTCATCGTTTCGTCGGCGACGCGCTGGAGCGCGTACAATGCGCCCATCTGTGGAATCCATTGTTGGTTAGCCCAGTTCCTCCTCTATTTGGCTCTTGCTTGCTGTTTGCTGCTTTTGGTGTATTCACTACCAGAAAACGTTTAAAACAGAGAAGCAGCAACACGCTACTCGTTGGTATTTTGTAATAGATCAGAAATCGGCTAGAAGCTCACCACGTTAAATTTTTAACATCAATAGCTCTAGAAGCTCACCATTTTTTAACAGCGTGAGCGCAGAGCGGCACAAAATAACAGAATTCGAATAAATTAGCAATTGTGAAATGTTATTTTT
>NW_023482833.1:0-1743 GCF_013731165.1 Rhagoletis pomonella | reverse complement strand
GCTGCACCAATTTCTTCCAAACTTGGCACAGTTGTTGGTCTTACTACAGCATACCAAATGGCCAAAAATGTTTAAAATCGGACAATAACCACGCCTACCTCCCATATAACGGTAATTTGGAGAAATACGAAATCTTCGATAAATCAGTAAATATTAAAGCTAATTTACCCAAAATTTATGCTTGCAACAATTCTTTACCAAGAAATACGTTTATGATAAAATTTTGGAACATGGGCATGGCACCGCCCACTTATGGTCACATATATGTGTCTCGGTAACCGTTCTACCAATTTGTACCAAACTCGTATGATTATTGTGCTTGCCACATAGAAGCAAAACGTCGAAAATTATTGGAATCGGATTAAAATTCCGACCACTTTTCATATAACGGCGAATTTCAGAAATGCTTGAAACTTCAATATTTCGAAATTTAAGGACGCTAATTTACTCAAAATTGATACACACCGGCTTACCATGTAGCGGTAGCTTTCGGATAGGTGAAAATCATATACTTAGTACCTTCGCCGGGTATTTAATGTTCGGCTCCGCCTGAACTTAGACTTACTTACTTGTTGCGTTTCGGTTTGACAGCCAGCTGCTGTGATGATGTGGAAATTTACCACAATGAAGAAAAATAGAACAATTAAGTGAAAAAATTTGATTTTTACAAATTTAGTTAGTAGTAGCGCATGTCAAGGACGATATTTCGGAAAAATCGTTTATGAACCACTATTTTTCCTTCCCGTCTGCTTTGGTTTAGGCAAAAATGTTGATTATTTCCTGCCGGCGATCAAGTCTTTTCAACCACAAAATACTAATATTTGCAAGAACCATTCACTAAAATTGTAACTAACTTTTTATTATTTATTAATTTCTTTTTGATATTCAGCAATAGCAAGATGGAAAAAAATTATAAACCAAAATTAGTAATATTTTTATGAATGTAGTTATAAAAGTTCACAGAGGAAACGCCGGACAGCAATGTATTGGCAACGACATAAAATGTATGGCAATTTAGATGTCAACAGAATAATAACTACGCGAAGGAGGAAATCTTTTCATTTAGAACAAAAAAAGCTTTAAATGCCGTTGTAAAACGGTCAACACATTTCTTATAAAATATTTTGATTTTTACCATGATAAAAACATTACAAGGAAAAATCATTGAGTGACAGTCTGACGTTTGCCAGCAATACAATTTTAAAATTCGAACTCAAGCTCACACACACATTCTCATTTTTAACCTCAAACAACAATTGTGAACAATTTAATTTTTTTATTTTCAATTTTATATGATTTTAAAATGTTTGCAAACGTCAGAAAAAATCATTGCCCACGCATTGAGAGAATAGTTTTACTTTCTAATGTTTTTATCATGATTTTTACTGGGTGTAATTGAAACTCAGTCAAATGAGTATCAAGGAAAAGCAACACAACAACTCTTTTTGTTGCACGAAACCCTAGAACACGTGCCTGTCATCTGTTCTGTTTCGACATTTCGCTATTTTGCATTTCTTTCATTTTGACGTCATTCGCATTGTCAGATTTTTGAAATTCGTTTTGGTCGACATTGTGCTACTTCATAATTCCTTCATTCTCATGTCATTAATCTTTATTTCTTACCTTCCATTGCCGTCCGCATCGTCGAACGTACCTGTCAAACACTGCCGCTATCATGCTTTTAAGTTTGGCAGGCACGTCCGCTGTTAGAAAGAGAACAGACAATAAATAATATAAAAAAAA
>NW_023482832.1:0-1743 GCF_013731165.1 Rhagoletis pomonella | reverse complement strand
ACACATGTAACCATAAGTGGGCGTGGCTACGCCCATTTTCCAAAAATTTATAATATTCTTATTTTTCGTCTGAAAATTATTACAAATATCAATTTTGAGTGAATTATCTTCAGTAGTTACTAAAATATCGCAGTTTTCGTATTTCTGGAAATTACCGTTATATGGGAAGTGGGCGTGGTTACTGTCCGATTTCGCCCATTTTCAATGCCAACCTACCTTGGATTAACAGAAACCTACACACCAAATTTCGTTGAGATACCTCAATTTTTACTCGAGTTATCGTGTACACGGACGGACGGACAGACGGACGGACAGACAGACATGGCTTAATCGATTTCTCTATTGATTCTGAGCATATATGTATACATTTGTCTATATCTATCTCGATTCGTTTTGGCTGTTACAAACAACCGTTATGTGCACAAGTGCGCTCGGGTATGAAAATGGATGAATATTCACAAACAATAGAAACACTATTAGAAAGTTTTAATTTCAGATTTAATGACTTTGAAGTTATGTACAAGAAAAAATATGGATTTGCATGATAACCCTCTTATTTGCAACATACAAGAACAACAAATTGAGCTTCAGGAAGAATTGTCACGAATGAGAGAAGATTTTCTAATTCCCTCTGAAACAGGAGACAATTTTTGGAAGCAAATAAGTGATGACGAGTACCTTAAGAATAAAAATGAAATATATAAATTACATTCAATGTTCGGGTCTACATATAATTGTGAGTCAGCATTTTCTAATATGAAAATATTATTAATTAAATACCGACATAGAATGACCGATAAGCATGTTTCTGATCTGATTGACACCCTGCAAAAAATGCGACGGGGACGGGATGTGTCCGGGATGAGTCGCAAAGGAACTTGCGACTAATGCCACTTTGCATCCCTTTGTATGGACTGAACTGTTCCCTTTTGTTCGAGCATGTCCTATGAAGAGACTAATTGTACCCTTTTATACCCGAACGCGTACGAAAAGAGACTAGTCGTCTTTTAAGCCCGAACAGGTACTTCTTTTTCTCAACTAAAATTTTCTAATTTCGATAGTATATACAACTGCTTTATCTTACTTTGACATTGGGCTTTTGTTTTAATTTGTGTAATTTTAATGCTAATGGGAAGAACTAAAGAGAATGACACCTTTTTTGGCACTTTTAAATTTCTATTTGGCACGTTTTAGCACTTTTTATACCTTTCATGAGCATGAAATGGTATTATAACTTTGGTCCGATGTTTGTAAGTACCAGAACAAAAAGAGATAGACCCATTAAATTGTATACTTTTATGATCAGAACGTCGAGCTGAGTTGATTTATCCATGTCCGTCTGTCCGTCTGTCTGTCTGTCCGTCTGTTTGTATGCAATCTAGTCTCTCAGTTTTCGAAATATCAAATTTGGTAGGTGGGTGTATTTTTATAATGTATTAATCATTTGTCGGAACCGGAAGAATCGGACCACTATAAAATATAGCTCCCATACAACTGATTGTTCAGATATGAGATGTTTCGTTATAACTTCTCCATTTATGCAGCTACGAACATGAAATTTTGCAGCCCTTGCACCCATTATCAACAGAATGTTTACAGTGAAAATTACAAAGATCGGGTCACTATAACCTATAGCTCCCATACAACTGATTGTTCAGATATAAAATTTTCGTTATAACTCTTCCATTTATATAGTTGGGAACATGAAATTCCGCACTGTTTTCAATAATTATCAACAGAAAA
>NW_023482831.1:0-1743 GCF_013731165.1 Rhagoletis pomonella | reverse complement strand
GTATATATGTTTATAAACGGACGATAAGCTCCGATTACAACTTTATTTTAGAAAATGTATATAATGTGATTACATACAGCCATGCCAGTCAGCAAATCTAACTAAATAATTTTGTTCAGCTAGCTTGTTCCACCCGAACCACTGTGCGGCGATTCTATTTTTATGAGAAGCTGTTTTTCATGGCAGAAATACGCTCGAAGGTTTGTCATTGCCTGCCGAGAGGCGACCGCTATTAGAAAAAATCTTTTTTTTGCTTTTATTTTTATTTTTATTTTTATTTTTATTGAGGATTTCTGTTCAAAAAAAATATGCAGGTTTCCTGATTTTAAAAAATTGCATAATTTGGTGCGAACTGTAGTAACAGCTATCTACAAAAAAAAAATGAAACTTCTTTGAAAATTTTGTAAGTGGTTTATCGCACTTTTAGTCACTTCTTGTGACCTAATATTTCTATCAATGTACATAGTATGTGTTATGCAAGCTTTTATATATTATTCGCTCCTCTGGCAATGGTTAAATGTACATAATTCATCTATATTGACTGCCAGCAACAACCAACTTTCTACCTGCTTCAATAAATTTTCTAAAAATAAAAATTACACTGCTGAGTGAAGTCCTTTTCAAGCACAAATCGGGACTTGTAACATTTTGCCATTAAATAAACGCTAAGCAGTTATGTGCGCCACTGCGCGTCGCCATGTATGTTTCATTAAATATTTTTAAACTGTTAATAAAATTCAATATTTGCACAAATGCGTGTAAGCATACACTCACACAAACGAACACACAACCAAACAAATGTACATAGTACAACACTGTTTACCTTTCATTATGAAATTTGGTGCATGCGAAAATTTGCTTGGCGTTGAGTTAGTACAGCTAGACAAATATTTGTAACGCAAACATACGAAAGCTACAGCGTTTGTATAAACATGCGCAAGCATACATCTGTACGTACGTAAGTACATAGAAATGTAGTCCAAAATATGCAACAATGTTTACCAATTACAGTTATTGTTATGCGGTGTGCTAAAATGTATAGAAATTCATTTGTATTGAACCGCTAAATATTCAACTGCAACTCTGTGCACACATATCTGAGGTTACTCATACGCCATGACAGCAGCATGGAGGTTTTAATTAGTAGCAAAGTATGTAAGTAAAGCAGTAATGTAACAAAAAACCCAATAAGTCGATAGCGGTTAACATAAAATCACTGAACCATAATGTCTTTGGATGAAACAAAGGCTGATGTAAATACATACAATCCTGTTCATTTGCTGAACTGCTGAACCTTTTCACTCCTTTGTCAATTATCTCCACTAGATTCTGCTAATGTTCTCCTCCAAGCTCTACTCTATGCTTTAGGCTTTTGAGTGATGGATAATCACAAACAACGTATTCTTGAATTGCGCCTACCAATGCATATTTACTGCACCTTTTGCTCCTTATGAGGCACCGTAATACTCCCAGTTTTCGACTAACATCAAAAACAAAAGACGAGAAAAAGTCTTTTTTCAATGGCAAATATCCGAGAGTATTTCTGCCATCAAAAACAGTTTTCATAAAAATAAAATCGCCCTTTGTGCGACAACATCAAGGCGCATGCCACAAATCGGAGGGAATCTCAGCCAAGCACTAACATATTGTGTAAACGTCAATCTATTATTACTATAAAGCATCGAAGTCGGGTCCCCTCAACCCGTACCGCAATATATTTTATTATAAGCGTTGTCAAAATCA
>NW_023482830.1:0-1743 GCF_013731165.1 Rhagoletis pomonella | reverse complement strand
AAAAGCTCTTATTAGGTGCCGCGAAGTAAGCGGGCATTGGCTAGTTTTTAATATAAACTAAGTGTTGCCATATGGGTATCAAACGAGAGTATTTGAGAATAATGAAATTGCAACAGGCCAATATCTGTACATAATAGATGTTAAAGAAAAATTAATAGGGGGTTTATTAGATTAACGAAGCCAAATATAAAATTTTGGTATGATTGTCTGTATGTTTGTAAGCGTATCAAGCAAAAGCTAATGTATGGAATTAAATGCATTTTTCACCGACGTACATATTGCTAGAGCTCTAATTGAAAATATAGAATCCATTTTTTTTTTTTTTGTTTTAGTTTATCGTCGATCATTATTCCTAGGCATTTGAACGTATTAACTTTTTCCAGTGCGTCGTTGTTTATATTTAGAGTTAGCAACGGACCGTTCTCAAAATTTCGCCTTGATATAACCACAAACTTAATTTTTTTTATTTCTGTGTGGAAGGTTTTTCGCTAAAAAAAAATAAAACTTTTCGTTGTTGCTGCCAAAAAATTAAGAAATCTGAGATGTCACGTTTTACAATTTCATACAGTTCTCTTTACAATGTATTTCACTAAACTACTAAACGGCTGCATCGACTTGGTTCATATTTGGCAACACCTTGAAAATAAATATTCTGACCAGAAATTTACTCGGTATGTAGCTCGGAATATTCCCAAAATTCTTATAAAGACTAAAACGCAAAAAAACCAATATATCTCTAAAACCAATTACGCTGGGGAACTGAAACTTAGCACTGATGCATATATTGCAAATACATTGGGAAAGGGGGCGTGGCTCCTTCCTTCCATACAAACTGAACTTCTCATATAGCTTATCTCTGGAACTGCTTACGCTAACGTCCTGAAATTCTACACAGCTACATATGTTATCAGTACCGTAGTTATGGCGAAAAGTGGTTATTAATTGGAAAGGCTGGATCGATATACATTTACGTAAACGCGCAAGTATCATTCGATTGGGAACCATTTTCTCCTAGATTTCTAAATCCCATTGAACTATTGTAACTTTGTCTTTAATTTTAAGTAAGGTAAAATTTATGTGAAAATTTTGAAGAATTTTTTTAATTTTTTTTTGCTTTTACGAGTTTTGCTATAAACTGTCCTCTCTACATACCTATTTGCATAAAATGATAGCCGTTTTCGTTGTTCGGAATAAACTCAAAAATCACTGAATAGAGTTCCGTCAGGTTGTCGGAGGTTATCTTACATACATATCGCTACCTTAATATAGAAAGGCCCTATCTGACAACGTCGCTGATATACAAAAAGCCGTAACTAACTAAAAATCGAAAATTTACGTTTTAATTGATTATGATGCATTTGATCGCATTATGTGGCCCCAAATCGTTTTATGCAATAAAAGATTTTAGTTAGTTACGGCTTTGTGCATTTCAGCGACGATGTGAGATAGGGCCTTTCTATATTAAGGCAACGATATATAGTCCAATTACATGCTACTATAAAACTCGCTAGGTGGTGCTGGAGTAGAGTTATTTATAAAAATCGTATTTATTAACCGATTTCGTTAAAATTTTAAATGTGAGCTATGTACCTGTATGTTGGAAAATTCTTTTGATAAACATTTACCCGATTAGTGCCGCTGGAGTTAAGGTTTAAATTCATAACACGTATTCATTTTATGGTAAGCAATGGTTTTGCAAAAAATGAACCCAATGGATGGCGCTGCAGCCGAAATGTATAGAAA
>NW_023482829.1:0-1743 GCF_013731165.1 Rhagoletis pomonella | reverse complement strand
TTTTTTCTGCTATCAGTTGTCAAGCCGCTAAGAAGTCGTTCAAGCCGAGTCATCGTATTTTGAATACACCTAATATCTTGAAATATTAAATTGTTCAAACATTCATCTAACACTTTTATATATCGAATTCAATCATTCACTGTATTTAATTAAACATCAATAATTTGAACCAGCAATAAACATTATTACATGTATGTACTTATATATGCATGTAAAAACGTTGCCAAATAATGTAGCATGTACATATAGATATATGTATGCGTGGGAAATGCATTTTCATTAGACTCCAAAACTATTGGGGCATTTTCGCAGGGTTCGGATTTGCCTCATTTTAGCCCCTCGCTCGCTCGTTAGTTTGCTCTGAGCTTGCGCAACTCACGAGGAACAGGCGAGGCTGTTTGCAAACGAGCACTCGTTTAGTACGAGCGCACGCGGTGAGCAGCCAGCGAGCGAGTAAGCAAACGAGGGCAGCGCAAGAGTAGAGCGGCACGAAAACGAGCACCTCATTAGCTCTGCCCTCGCGAGGGCGTCGTTGCGAGCGAGGCACTCATTTGCAGCAGCAGACGAGCGAGGCGAGTAAACGAGCGAGGCAAATGAGGCAAGCAGATTAGACAGGCAAACGGGTTGTTTGGTCAGCAAAATTGTATGGGATAAAAATTGCATCAACTAAGAATTTCGAGTAAAGGATTGTATGCACGCATGCAGATATGTATATACATACATACATGTGTACACATATGTATATATTTATTTATGCATATATTCTCATGCACAGAAGAATAGATGCGTGCTATTTTGACCAGTTTCATCTACTAGGTAGGCACATACATATGTGCATATATATCTATGTATGTAGGTATAATTTTTTTAATGTTCAATAATTTCTTATAAAATTTCAACTTACACACTAACGTCTCTTTTTATGTGGTTATTTGTTATGCGGATTTGAATTTATGCGGTTTTTCAAACCCTTTCTTCGCTGTAGCGATTTTGCTTCTTTGAGAGCTTTTATTACTTTTTTTTTCAAGGTGTAAGGGGCAATGCTTCTGATAAATAATTTGTCTTTGTATTCGTACATTCAAGTAATTACTAAGTAATTCGGCTAAGTAACTATGTTACATATGTATAAATGAGAATATAATATTTATAAAAATCATTATTTTGTCTTTCATTTCTTAAATGAGTAGGACATTAGCATTTTCAAATGAATATTCCTGGTTTAGTCCCCATACATATATATGTATGTTGTATAATACAAACTACTATTTGGGGTGTTAAACAGTATTTGATAATTAGGGCTGGTCCACATAGAACTTTCGCGTTGACTTTGTAGTTGGCGTTGGTTTGACAGAACGCACGTTAAAAGTATGCGTTCTACAATGAAGCTTGGAAGAGACTACTTTGGCCACTAAATTAACATATTAACGAGAGATAAATTAATATTTCATATCAATAATTGCATGAAAAATTATATTTCTTGCCCTCATTTGATTAAAAGCAAAAAAACATGTCATATAATTTTATTTATTTGCGTGTGTGTTTGTCTGTTCTTAGCGTTGGCAAATTTTGGCTATGTGGACGGCTTTGAAATTCAACGCCAACGCAACGGCAAAGTTGTATGTGAACCAGCCTCTATTCTTTGTTTACGCAAATTTCCCATGTCTCCATATCCATACATATATACATATATATATACTAGGGTGGGTCAATTAGTAGGTCAATTAAAAAAGTTGATTCATATCC
>NW_023482828.1:0-1744 GCF_013731165.1 Rhagoletis pomonella | reverse complement strand
AGTAATAATTGTTTTACCGCCTAATCGATGGGACCATTTTAAAAAGTTAGCCCGCCATTACTCACTCACGTGTTCGGAACACGGTAGGAACTGCGCCCGGTTATAATCGCTTACGCTTCACGCTTGATTTGCTTGGGGTTGTGTGTTAAAACAGAAAAATACTTGGAGTTATAAAAACTTTGGTTATGTAAGAGTTAGAAAAAATAGTACCTCGCGAATTTTCCGCTTTCTGAAATTACAAAATTAATCTTCTTAAATTTTAGTCATGGTAAATCAAATCTTAAGAAGTGAGTTGTTTGACATTTGGAGAAGTGTTGCTGAAACTTCTAAAAGACAACAAGGTGTCCGTGATTATGTGATTAGTAAATTGAAAGAAATATCTGATGAAAATGCTCGTTCCGAAGTAAATAAAGTAAATTAAGTAAATGACTTTAGATTCGTAATCAGCAACCCAGAAAACCCCCCGGTACCCAATTACATAGAAATCTACCGATTTTTTTTTTTATTTACGTCCGCCATATTGGATCCGCCATTTTGAATTTTTGGTAAATGACTTTAGATATGTAATCAGCGACCCAGAAGACCCCCAGATACCCAGTTTCATAGAAATCTACCGATTTTTTTGATGTGTACACATCTTTGGTTTCGGTAGGGGTAAAATTTGCGAAGCTGTAACGCATATCCCAGCACAAAATTTCAAAGGGCTTAGCATGTGTGTTTCAGCATAAAATTTTTATTTTCATTAGAAGCACCCTGTGTTTGCTTACCAAATGGTTGCATACATTTAGGAATATGCATAGTGAGAGGAAATGCGCTACAATTGATTATTAATCCGATTATTTAACCTCCGCACATGCATACGGCTTTGTACCTATGTACGTACATAAATATGTATGGACTCATTTGTTGCAACTAAAAAGCAAGGCGAAAATTAAAAAAAAATACTGAAATTATTTTAACCGTTGATAACTGATGAACATACATGAATATATGTATGTATAATATGCATATGTATAGATGATATAATAGCTCTGATCCAATACTTTTCGTGTAAAATCCTGGAAGAAGGTCAAACAGCAAAATCACTCTCTGAAGTGAGAGTAAAAAGTGAGTAACAGCAGAACGTATGGAACAAAAAAGCATCGGATAACATCCTGCAACATGAACTGCATTTACATGAACCACAGATTATATTCCGAAAAGAAAAACTAAAATTAGGAATATATACAAATATAAATGCTCAAACTATAAGCTCAAAAACAATAACTGATGCGGTGTTTCCAAGATATTTTAACGCCCTTGAGTAACAAGTATATACAAGTATATTTTATCAATCATACCGATAATTTCATGTATTAAAAGAATAACAAGCACAACCAATTTGACAGCTAACGAGCTTTGATTGAGATTATATTTATATGTAAACGTACTTTTATGCTAGGCTAGGGGCAATTTTAAATTTATGTGGCCAAAAAAATAATGTGGTAGCTAAATCTAGCAACCAAAGGGCTAAAACGGCAACACTGATTCTGTCAAAATCACAAAGACCAAAAACGCACCAATCACCAAACTAAAAAATTTTTGCGTTTTGAATACCCACTAAATTTGGTACGAAAAGCATCAAGTTGGCAACAGTGAATGTCAACAAAAGTATTTTATGACGTCAGCGATTGGGTGGATGCTGTCAAATCCACGAAGAGAGCGTTAGCGGTCCGCGAATGACGCGACCTTTATTTTCTGGAAA
>NW_023482827.1:0-1744 GCF_013731165.1 Rhagoletis pomonella | reverse complement strand
AATTTATCATACTTTATCTTAAGACACAATTTTTCTAATTAGAAAATCTGTAAGGAAACCACTCTATAGAGCTTTTTAAAAAATATTGAGTTTCCTGGCTGGAATGGCCTATTTGCTACACCCTAAAATTTGTTGCAGAAAATTTAAAAAATTCCTAAGTTTACAAAGGGATAAAAAAAATATGTAAAAGTATGTTTTTTTTATTCTTTTATTTGAAAGAAGGGGCATTTTTCTTTGAAATAAAAAAAAAGTCTGCAGACTCATTGCGCTTTTCGAAGAAAATCGTTTTTTTTAAGGTTATAAAATAAACTTTTGCAAAAAAAAATTTCACTGATTACAGTTAACACAGTATTTTCCATTACTTAAATGCCAAAACATTCTTTAAAAATTGTAAAGTTTATTACTGTAGACACACGCGGTAGTGTTCTGTGCTGTGTAGTGAAGCGTAAAATAGTAAAAAAACTAATATTAATATGAATTCAATTATAAAAAACTCAATTTTAGCTGATATCTGGATTTCTACTCGTCCATCAGATAGAGTGTCTGCATTATCTGCATTTTTTGAAGACAAATTAATACACGCTAAATGCGACAAAGCACTTTTGAATCAAAAAATAAAACTTTTTAATAGTGAGATGAAAAATAAGTGGAATTATAGTGGCCACAAAAGAAGCGCTTTTCAAAAAACATATTCTAAATGGCTAAATTGGACATTCCTTTCCCTTCCGGATTCCAATGGAAATAAGGATAAATGTGCTGAACGGGGAAGACCTTCTAAAGAAGAATTTTGCGAAGCTTCACGGAGAACAAAAAATCGAAGGGTAGAGCATTTGTTGAAAAACTATTCGTTCGAAGAGCTCGATAGAAGAGCTAGTATAGATTACACTTATAGAAGAGCTAGTATAGATTACACTTTTTCTGACTAGTATGATTTCAACCCGAAATTCATGAATGAATTCATGTATGAATACACCACAAAATTCATGTATGAATACACCACAATTCATGTATGAATACACCACAAAATATATAGTCAATGAACTAGTGTGTTTGCTGAGTAGTTTGGAATTTGACTGCATGATGACTTTAATTTTTCAATAAACGGCGTCAGATAAAACAAATAATTTTTGATTCAGTATTTTGCAACAACTCTTGTTCGTGCGAAGTAACTAATAAAAAGGAAAACAAAATTATATTTGTCTTTTGAGTATTTAATGTCGTCTTGAATGAATAAAATTATTTAAGCGTGTGACATCCACACCAAAAGATATAATCAATTTAAAAAAAACATTTTGTAGTCAAAAAGGACCAAAATGGAAGTAGCTGCCATTCCTAGAGGGTTTGCGTAAGAGAGATATAGGGAATCTTATTTGCCATGAATTAAGCCATAGAATGAAGCCTTGAAGTCTTCAATATTATTAGGAAAACGCCCTGTATAAATAATAAAATAACTACTCAGTATTGGAACTACTTCTGAATATCAAATTTTGCAGTTTCAATCTCAGTTTCCATGAAAAATGTAAGAGCAAGGTAAAAAAAAAATTGTTTTTTGAAATCTCCGTACTCTAATCCACCAAGAAACGAATTTTTACTCAAATCCGTCCATTATTCTATTT
The DNA here is from genome assembly GCF_013731165.1 of Rhagoletis pomonella. Taxonomy (NCBI): domain Eukaryota; kingdom Metazoa; phylum Arthropoda; class Insecta; order Diptera; family Tephritidae; genus Rhagoletis; species Rhagoletis pomonella. The sequence goes on along the minus strand of NW_023482827.1, from coordinate 128 downwards.
TTGCCCACTTTTTATATGGAGACACAGCACTGTGTGACGGGGCATTCTAAAGTGACGGGTGGGACATTTTAACTCGTTTTAGCTCAAACTTTTAGTAAATTCTCTTTAACCGTTGATTTGACAAGTGT
>NW_023482826.1:0-1744 GCF_013731165.1 Rhagoletis pomonella | reverse complement strand
AGAATCTGATTTTTCTGAAAATTCCAAGTAGGTTTTATTGTTTATTAGCGTTTATCTCTATATACCTACAGATATATCATTTGATCTTATAGATACATGCATTAGGCAAAATAAAATGTGTACTAATTCAGAGCTTTAAGAAGATAGCAGTGGCTGGTTACTCAAAATACTGACCTAAAATTTCAGTTCAAAAGGTGGAAAATAGTAGATTTCTTGATGTGAATTTCGAAATGAGCGAGAGAATGAAAATGTTGCCACAACCAATAAAATCTAAATGGACCAGTTAAATGTTAGACTGAAGACAGTTGCACTTGCTGCTGGGTAATTATTTCTAAAAGTGTGCGCTTGTTCAAATTTTTATTACAGGCATTAAATTGTCACTGAAATTCCATTGCCACTTGCCCGTTTGGCGCGTGCTGCTATTAGGCGGTATTTTACATTTGTTTTTGTTGACTGTGGGTGTTGTTATTGTTGCACTTAAGGAATTTTCATTGAGTACTTGATTATGCAAAGATAATATTTGTATTGTAAAAATGCAATGCGCACTTGAATTTTCTTTCACCGGTTTTGGACTTTTACTATTTGTAATGTAATAATCTTTTACAGTTTACCACTAGGAAGCTCCACAAAAATATATCCACTAACTTCTGATACAAATTTTGTAAAATACAAAAAAAAAAAAAAATTGGTGAAATTGTGTAGACCTATTCGGGAGGAGAACCTGATGAATTTTAAAATGAACTTACTTCCTTTTTTGTGAAGTGTGCCATATTCAGTGTTTCTTTTCGTTTTGTTTTCTCACCCTGTTGGAAGAGTCAACCATTACCAACAAGTCTCTGAAACATATTTTTGGCATAATTTTAAAGCTAATTGTTTTGTGTTCATAACCTCTCAGTTTAAATCAGAAAACTATTGCCCTTTTGGAAACTGAATTTTAACAGATACTTACTTTCTGGACTATGCCAATACAGTCTAAAAGAGAAGTTAAAGAAAGTTGTAGAGAATTTTAAAACTCCGAAGTTCTATACTGTTAATTATGTTTTGCTTTTTCTATTATGTATTGCTCATGCAGGTCAAGTTCTGAGGAACCCTTTCGTTAAATGAAAATCAAACGCCTGTTATTTCAAACTTCGTATGCGGTTGTGTATACACATACGAAAACTTTATTTAAAGCGGCTGGGGGGGATACATAGTATGTATCTAGCTTTTCTCTTTCCAAATATTCAGTCCAAGTTGATATGTAACGTACTCTGCGCATGTTGGAAATACATACATACATGCGAGGAAAATACAATATAGAAATACAGGCCCATGTCCAAGTTTTCGAAGAAGTGGTCCCTCAGATATCTGAAGCGCATTCTTCGGCTTACGAGATGTTCCATTTGGATTTCGCAGAATTGATGCAAATGTCGGGCTCGTATGGTTAATAGCTAGCAATTTTCAAGTGCAAGATACTTTAAATTGTATCAAATCGACCTGATAATAAATACGGATATCTTTAGTAGACTCCAGCTTATCCTATAGGTTTCTTATTTTCACCAATAAAAACATACGTGCATACAAGCCCCGGAATTCTTTTTTGAGTCAGACGAATTTCGTAACAAAATGATGTTATGTCCAGGGTTGCCAATTTGGTAAATTGTTACCAAAATTGGTAGAAAAAATTTGGGTTCGTAAAAAGGTAAGTTTTTTCTCAGTTTGGTAGATTTTTGATGAACTTTCCGTTCCCGATTTATTTTTCGTA
>NW_023482825.1:0-1744 GCF_013731165.1 Rhagoletis pomonella | reverse complement strand
TTTATGTTGCAAAACGACTTTCAGGCTTGATTTCGAAGAATCGATGACGGTCATCGAGTCCATCAGTCCCTTTATATCGTGGCAGTAAACAAATGTGTTCCTTCGTTAAGTGTGTAGTACCGTTGGAATAGCAATTGTCGTCTTCGATATCCGGTGACTTTGACATTAGGCTCCAAATTGTTGCCTTCTTTCAAAAGCTGGGCAAGTTTTTCTGCTTCACGTTGAGAAAGGTTTAATTCTGCAACAATCTTGTCCATTCTTGCTTGTGATATTGGAATTATTTTGTTCGATGGGCCGGTTTCTGGTGTTGGTTTATAGGTTTCAATAGAAAAAGAAGTTTCTCTGTCAGGACTTGGAAGCGGGGGAATTGGTATTTCATCCGAATGCGGTAGAGGTATTTGTGTACTTTTAACAGATATGTAAACTCTTCGTTTAAGGCCTTTACGATTTACTCCACATATTTTGTTTGCGCAAGCGTAACAGTTGTCGGAATTGTGATCTCCTGGATCAGTCCAAATCATTGGTACACCAAAACGAAGTGAACTGCGTTTCCCTTGGATCCACATGTTAAGACCATTGTAGCACGTTTTACAAATTTTGTCTGGGACCCACGAAACGCCGCGAATTATTTCGGAATCAAAATAAAGTTTAAAAGCGCGCTCCACTTGCTCAGTGAGTAATGCAGTATTTGTTGAAAAAGCTCTTTTGCCACAAACGTAACAAAATAAATTGATATTTTCTGGACAATTTGCACTCATTTCGGTTTTATACTTTTATTACTTTTTCGTCACTTTAAAAAAATCGTACTTTACGCGTTCGGAGCATTGTGTACAAATACAAGTGAGATATCTTAGCAATAGACGTCATCCTGGGCCACAGCTGCGATCATCTGTTTTTTAGAGTTGCTTATTTTGGTCTTAACTGCTCTTTTTTGACCTGAGTTGCATTAAATAGTTTCTTAAAACTTGGTAGTATTTGTTGTTGAAATGGTAACATATATGCCCAAAAACTTGAAAAATATTAAATGATTGCTTTTTAAAAATGCTATTTACAAAATTTCGTTTTGATTGCGACATTAGAAATACTCAGATTATAAAAGTTTTTCACATATGTTTAAAGATTTTAAATCTTTTAAAAAGTACGGTAGAATGCAACAATGTCCTTGAATTTGTTTGCATCTTCGTCAGCTTATTCGTTTGCAGACTAGAAGAAGGGCGAACAGCCATCAAAATACTGATTCAAAATACCCACCTTTCACTGGACACACAAATGGGTGCGCGCAGCAATATTCAGCCCTAGTGGTAAGTTAATTTCATCGTGCGGTGATGACAAGTTAAGAATTTGCGATACATTTTCAGGCGAATGTGTGCGAACGTTCACCGTGGGAAGAGGTATGGGACGACAGCTGGCATGGCATCCAGACGGTAATCTGGTGGCTTTAGCATTAAGTTGTAACCGCGTTAAGATACTTAACATAGCTGAAGGCGAGCTAATACAGTGCATTCGTCGCCGGATATTGATGTTGCATTTCACTCAAGTGGAAATTTCTTGGTGACTGGCGGCGATGACGATACAATTAGATTGCTTGATTTATTAGAAGGTCGACCTATTTATACACGGCAGTAGTTCACTTTAGCGGAACCATATAATATAAATTTTGTCTGAGATTTCCATTACGGAACCAATTGCTATTCCGTGCAAAGTATAGTGAATTTTTTTATGAAACTCGGTGGGGATACTAATA
>NW_023482824.1:0-1744 GCF_013731165.1 Rhagoletis pomonella | reverse complement strand
CTCGAAGTAGACCCGAAGATCCCGATATATTCACGAGAACCCCAAAAATCTCGAAAAACCCGAAATAGTCCCAAAAATCTCGATATATTCCCGAGAACCCCGAAACCCTCGGAAGTAGTCTCGAAGAACCCGAAATAGTCCCCAAATTTCCTGATTGGTCCAAAGAATACCGAAGTAGTCCCAAACATCCCGATATAGTCCCGAGAGCTTCGAAAAACCCGGAATAGTCCTGAAAATCCCTAAGAAATCTCGAAATAATCCAGCGAAAAATTCCGAAATAGTCCCAAATACCCTGAAAATCTCCGAATAGTGTCGAAGTTCTGAAATAGTCCCAAAGCAGTCCCGAAGATGCCGATGTTCTACCGAGACTCCTGAAAATCTCGAAGTATTTTCGAAAAACCCGGAATAGTCTCGTGAATCCCGAGAAAATCTCCAAAATGCAGAAATAGCCCCAAAATACCGAATGTGTCCCAAAATCCTGAAAATTCCGAAGGAGTCTCGAAAAACCCTAAAAAGTCACAAAAACTCCGGATTTATCCCAAGAACCCGAAGTAACCCGAAGATCCAGATACATACCCCGAAAATCTCGAAGTTATCCCAAAAATACCAAAATACTCCCAAAAATCCCGATATAGTCCCAAAAATTCTTAATTGGTCCCAAAAACACCGAAGTAGTCACGAAGATCCCGATATAGTCCCAAGGACCCCGTAAATCTCGAACTAGTCCCGAAAACCCCGGAATAGCCCCGATATCCCGAAATAGTTCAAAAATACCAAAATAGTTCCAAAAATTCCGATATATTCCCGAGAACCCCGAAAATCTCGAAGTAGTTCGAAAAACCCGAAATATTCCCAAAAATTCCGAATTGGTCCCAAAAATTCCGAATTAGTCCCAAAACTCCCTGAGATCCCGAAATAGCCCCGAGAGCCAAGAAAATCTCGAAGGAGTCTCGAAAAACTCGAAATAGTACCAAAAAATCCGAATTGATCCCAAAAATCCAGATAACCCCGAGAATACCGAAGTTGTCTCGAAAAACCCGAAATAGCCAAGAAAATCCAAAAATTCCGAAAACCCCCGAAAGAAAATCCCGAAGAAATAGTCCCAACAATACGGAATTAGTCCCAAAATCAGGAAAATCCCGAAAAAGTCTCGAAAAAGAAAAGAGTATTATTTAGCTGAAATATCACAAATCAAATCACAAATCAATTTGATTTCTGATTTGGCGGCGATTCAAATAACAAATAAATTTTATTTCTTATTTGGTCGACGAATCAAACCACAAATAAATTTGATTCCTTATTTGGTTGACCAACCAAATCAAAAAATATATTTTATTTCTTATTTGCTTGACGAATGAAATCACAAATAAAATTTATTTTTTCATTTGCTTGACGATCAAATCACAAATAAAAGTTATCTTTTATTTGGTTGACGAATCAAATCACAAATAAAACTTATCTTTTATGTGGTTGACCAAGTAAATCACAAATAAAATTTATTTATGGATTTGTAATTTGACTAAATCAAAATCACGCAACCCTGATCGGTAGAAACTGCATTCAATTCCATGCATTAGTTTTCGAGTGATGCGGGTACAAACTTGCAAGCATACAGATAGACAAAAATTCTAAAAACTGTTGATTTGGCTTCTGTTGCTCTAATAAAGACCACCTTATTAATTTTTTTCTTTAATATAAACTAGCAGACCCGCGAACTTCGTCCCGCCCAAAATTAATTTTTTTT
>NW_023482823.1:0-1744 GCF_013731165.1 Rhagoletis pomonella | reverse complement strand
CGTGAAACCTAACAATAAAAGCAATGTAGATGAAAGTAATAGATATTCAGGGCTGTTGTGGAAACCAAGCCGGATTTGCTCCATTGTCGGAATTGCAAACCAATTCCGATTTTAGAAGGTGTCACAGAATCTAATTGGATTTGGCTCTTTTCGAACATACACAAAACCCATATTCGAATCAGCTGTTTTGCTAAGTTCAATTCTTTTCAATTCGCATTTGTGAAGATTTTGACGAAGTTGTTGAAAAAATTAAATAAAAGTGAAAATTAAATAAAAAGCAATGGCCGCAGCAATAGCAGCTTTATTATTGATGCAGGAAGAAGTTTCTGAGAAGGTGAAACGGAAAATTTTAAGAGACCGCAGCAATTTGTTGGAGCTGCCAGAGTCAGCGTAAGTACATATCCTTTTTAAGCGCGACAATTTTAGTAACGCCTCAATTATCATACAGATTCATTGCACAATATCGCCTGAACAAAGACGCATTCATTATGGTGCTAGATATCGTAAAACCCCACTTGCCTGCATCTAGCATTCCACCATTGCTAAAGCTAGCGGCAGTCTTGCAATTTCTAGCCAAAGGTTCTTATCAGCGGTCGGTTGGGAATGACTCTGGCATAAGCCTAGGTAGAAGCACAGTGTCACTAGTTCTGAGTGAAGTGCTGAAAATTATGGAACGTTTCATTTGCCCTCGTTGGGTGAAGCTTACAATGGATAGCAATGAGCAGCTTAAATCGAGAAACTATTTCTACAGCAAATTTAAGATTCCCTCTATCATTGGCTGCATCGATGGGACACACATTAAAATTATAAAGCCTATTGTGGACGAGCATTTATTTTTTAATCGCAAAGGATATTTTAGCATGAATGCTATGATTGTAAGTAATAACTATTTTGCATAACGTGTTTTCCCCAACTTATTTCTAATTTCGTCTAAAGATATGCGACAGCGCTATGAAGATACGTGCGGTAGATGCTCGGTATCCTGGCTCCAGCCACGATGCATTCATCTGGAATATTAATGACGCACGGCAAAGTTTTCTTAGGGAGTACGAATCGGGCGATCGAGCATCAAGACTTTTAGGAGATTGTGGATATGTCATTGAGCCTTTCCTTTTGACACCATATAGAGCAGTGTCCGCCAAAAAGAGAAGTCTTAAAATGAGAATGTAGTAGTTATGAAATAAAAAATGAGAATGTGTTGGTGGTAATGCATGGAAATGCGTCATCAACATGCTTCGCCTATTGTTTGCATGCAACTAAATAAAATTTGTTGCTCTGCTACTCTTTCTGTTGACGTTCGGATTGTGTACGTGTAAGAAGCCGATTGTGTACATGTGAAAGGCCGAATATAGTTCGTTTCCCAGGAAAGTGTTTGGCGGACACTGATATAGAGACGCATTGCACAACTCTAAAGTTCAACATGGCGCACTCTTCAGCTCGAAATATTGTGGAGCGTACTGTAGGTGCGTTTGTTTATTTACAAATCCAAGATATTGAATTAAAATTAACATAATACGGACATATGTAGGTGTATTAAAAAGCCGTTTTCGATGTTTATTGGGGACGTTGCACTATTCCCCGGAAAAAGTAATACAGATTGTCAACGTGTGCTGTGCATTGCACAATATCTGCAGAAGCTACGACATTAGTCTTGACGAGGAAATTTCTCTCCAACCAAATGAGCCTACTGTGGACAATGTTGTACAACCATCGAATCCATCGCTACAAAGTGAAGGGAAGAGAA
>NW_023482822.1:0-1744 GCF_013731165.1 Rhagoletis pomonella | reverse complement strand
CTTTACGACTAAGTTTTATATTGTTCAGACAATAATCAAAGAAAAAAAGGATTCAGTTTTTTCCTGTATGAAACCACGCTGCATTTGTCGGTATTCAAGTTGAGGTGGTTCAAGGTGCACCATTCTTCAAAATGATTAAGATCGGTTTGAAGGTTGGTACAATCTTGAATACAGCGGATTTGCAAAAATAACTTAACGTCATCTGCAAACATTAAACATTTTACCGATTGAAATATTTTTGGTAGGTCGTTTATAAAAATTAAGAAAAGAAGGAGCCCACAGTGAGTACCTTGGGGTATTCCAGACCAAGCATTAATCATTATTGTAGATTTGGACGAGGCCATTTTTACAAATAATTTCCTTCCCGATAGATAGCTAAAAAAGAATTTTAAAAGTGTTCCTTTAATACCACATTCGCTGAGCTTCTTTATAAGGATGAAATGGTCGACTTTATCAAATGCCTTTGAAAAATCCGTGTAAACTACATCTAGTTGTGCATGATTAACAAAAGCGTTAATAATACTGTTTGTGAGTATTGCTAAATTAGTACAAGTAGACCTTAATGGGACAAAGCCATGTTGGTACTCGCAAATATGATCGTTAATATGATTTAACATTTTAGCTTTGAGAATGGAATCAAATATTTTCGAAATAGTGCTTTGTTTAACTATTGGACTATAGTTGCGTACGTCATTTCGGCTTCCTGATTTATAAATTGGCGTGATTGAGCATAGTTTCCAAGCATCTAATAAGATAGATTTGTTTAGGCATTTATTGAAGAGAATTGCAAAGGGTGTCGCTATTGAACTGAAGACGAGTTTAAAAAATACGGGACAGAAACCTTCATGGTCAGTGGATGGGCTATTACTCAGTCCTGAAATTGCTTGTACAACATCATTGGTTGACACAGTGAAATCATCATATGATTGTGAAGAGGGTGCGTTAAAGTTAAAATCGTCTAATTGGTCATATTGTTCATAAACTCCTTGGAAAAATTTTGCAAAAAGGTCACAAGAATCTGACTCATTATCCGACACAGTGCCGTCATAATTTAAACAAGTGGGAAAGCCGTTTGTCTTCCGTTTATTGTTAATATAACGCCAAAAACTAGAGGGGTTAGATTTTAGATTCGATTCAATTCTAAACGTATAATGTTTAAATAGGTAGTCGTGAAGACAGTTGAATTCCCTTTTCAATCGGAGTAAGTTGTCTCGATCGTGTATGCTATTAGTTCTTTTAAATTTTTTATATGCTTTATTTTTTAAATTTTTAAGATGACAGAGCCTTGGGTTAAACCAGGGTGGTTTATTATGGGTTCTCAATTTCCGCAAAGGGACAAAGCGAGAGATTATTGATTTCAATTTGTCACATAAAATACCATACGATATTGTAGGATCATCGAAAGAGTCCAAAATTGACCAGTCTGTATTATCTAAGTATTCGCTTATCTTTATGACATCAGCTTTGGAATAATTACGTTCCAAAGTATTGATCGACAGAAGTCTATCGAATGTATAAAATTCAAAATTTATGAAGAGCGCTTTATGGTGCTGGCTATTACCTAAAATAGGTAATTGGCATTGTTGGCAAGATGAATTCAGATCGGCAGAGATAAAAACTAAATCCAATATTCGATTGTTATCATTCTGAATTGAATTAATCTGCTTAAGGCCATACGAAAATAAGGTACTTACAAACAGTAAATCTATTTCAGATTTAACGTTAGAAGGTATTAGGTTATTAT
>NW_023482821.1:0-1744 GCF_013731165.1 Rhagoletis pomonella | reverse complement strand
GATTGCCGTGAAATAGCAGGTTTTTCAGTGTCGCAGGGTTTGCTGGCTGCGCGGTCGCGGATTTTTTACTCGTTAATGCCTGAACTTGCATGCAAATCATCCAACAAATTTAGTTTACCACCAGCCTTTGGGTTGTAACGTAGCTCCCCTACGCTACACTGACAGACATACGTACATGCATACATAAAACCCACAAGTACATACATACGTACATACATATCCACATCCGGCCATACATATGCTACATATTTATATACATACATACAGATCTACATGCATACATACAACCATACATACATACACCCATACATACATACACCCATACGTATGAACAACCAAAGGGAAGCACGCAAAAGTGCAAAGCATTCATACACACCAATACTCAGCGGGAATTCGTTGCTCAAGCATGCCAAAAATCACGATCTTCATTCGCTTCTCAACCTGCTTATCCAACAACCGACTTAAGTTGATTAACGCCAACTCAGCCAGCACCAGCTTCCGTAGGTAAGTACGGAGCGCATCGGGACGGCTTAGGCCGTGTAACCTCGAGCGCCCTGGCTTGTCCTGCGGGAAAGGCCGAGAGGTTGAGGGGGGCCTGTGAAAGGGGGAATACCCCTCGCACAGACCCCCAAACCCATTATTTTAAAAACGGTCTCAGTGGACAGAAGATGAACTCTCCTGCCCACTTAGATACCGCGTGGCGAGCAGGCATTGTGCGGTGGATAAAACCGCCCCACAGTGTCAAGCCACCACGATTGAATACGTACCGTCTCACCCCAATGGGTAAGCACGGGGCGCCTCGGGACGGCTTAGGCCGTGTAACCTCGAGCGCCCCTGGCTCTGCACATGGGGAATACAGACTGGCCAAACTGCCGTAGGTAGGCACGGAGCGCATCGGGACGGATTAGGCCGTGTAACCTCGAGCGCCCCTGGCTCTGCCTACGGGACAGGTTGGTGGTTTGTGAGAACATATTGACGACCAGCTTCCGTAGGTGACTTCCGTGACCGTTTCGGACCGCCAATATTAAGTGCCGCCCTGGGCCAAGACTACAACGAGGAACCACCACCGACTATCATTAACGGGGGCCGCTAGCAACATCATCGCCATCCAGGGCCGCTGTCACCGTCGTCCTCCATTAGGGCCGGACTGCCGCCTTCCTCACCATTGGGCCGCCAATATCATTGCCGCCCCAGGCCGAAAGCAACACCAAGAGCCGCCACCTTTCAGGGCCGCTAGCAACATCATCGCCATCCAGGGCCGTTGTCACCGTCGTCCTTCATTAGGGCCGGACTGCCGCCTTCCTCACCATTGGGCCGCCAATATTATTGCCGCCCCTAGGCCAAACCGCTACCGAGGACCGCTACTTGCCGTCTGCCGCTAACCTCATCGCCATCCAGGGCCGCTGTCACCGCCGTTACTCATCAGAGGCCCGTTGTTATAACTAGGGCCGCCAATACCGCTGTCACTACGGGAGGTCGCTACCGCCCTCACCACTATTTGGGCCACCGTCAACATCACCGCAGGGCCGTCACTACTAAAGGGACTGCTACTGCCATCACGATCAGCATCGTCGCTCTCATTGGCTGCAGTACCCGTGCTGTGGGCATTTACCATCATCACGCTCGCTACCGCTCTCACTCTCATTAATCACCGAACCATCACCGCTCTCACCGTCACCGCTCTCAACATCACCGCTACCGTCACTAGCCACTAGACAGTCTCCGCTCTCTGAGCCACGACGCC
>NW_023482820.1:0-1745 GCF_013731165.1 Rhagoletis pomonella | reverse complement strand
ACTAAGATAGAAGTCGCTAGGCCCTTTGAGAGCCAAATTATAACGATCCTGAAGTTAAACTTCGAAATTTCATTCGACATTTTTGCATTTATATCTTCTAATTTCAGAATAAAAGCAAGTACTGCAGATTAGAAGTTTGGTTTAAAATTGTTAAAACTTGGCAGTGAGAAGGCTTAAGGACTTCCACCACGGTTGAAATTAAAGATCTTGAATAGCACCACAGCGTACTTGTTATTCGAGTGATATAAAATTGTAAGAAGGATACACAACTGCATGCAAAAGAAAAAAAGGGCTATCAAGAATGTATTTCTTAAATTGAGGTTCAAAATTTTTTTTTCGATTTTCAAACAGTGAAATCGTGTTTCTCGTCCCAAAATCTTTAATATTAGTGTAATGTTCAAAAATTTGTATGAGCTTGCGGCCTTTTTAAGTGAAAACTTATTGTGGAAAAGCAACAACAATTTGACAAATGGTAGTGTAATAAAACATCCGCAAATTGTGTTTTGGAACACATCCGGTGAATTTTGCATGGTTTTTTGAATAACACTAATTTGATAATTTATTTTTTTTTAAGTCAAGGAGCAGTTGTGTCTATGGCAAATTCTGTCGCATAAAGTGCTGAAAACATTGAAATCGACGAGCTATGGACAACAATTTCCAATTTTGTGTCTTCATTATCTAAACGCCCTGTCGTCGCCAAAATAATTATCTACTTAAGAATACCTACGTGGAAAAATAATTTGACAGCTGTGGTCCGTAGCTCGCCGTTTTGATTGTGTTCGGGCTATAAAAATCATGTTTTGCTTTGTTTAATTTACGGCGAAGTTGAAGTCAGTCAATGGTGTGAAGTACATGAGTGAGAAAGTACAATTTTAAGTTTAATTGAATACGTATGAATGTAAATACCGATTTTTAAGTAAGATCTAAATACATATGTATGTATAAAAACTGATGTATAAAAATTTGAATTAATATTAATCTTTTTAGACAACCTGTATTTACAACGCTTTTATCAACTTGCAATGTTGTGTTCCAGAAACTTTCAATGTTGTGGATCCAGAAACTTTCAATGTTGTGTTCCGACACCAAAGCAAAGCTTTGAAAAGCTCCTATAAAAAAGCATAGTGAATAGGGCGAGGTAGATGACATCTAGATGACGCCCTATGTACTACGTTTGCTACACCGGAAATGGACGACACGCCATTTCTTTAAATAAAATTAGTTTGACTATTGTCAACTAAATCGAATGCTTTGTAAGTGAAGTGACTTGTGGACCACTTGAGGTATAGGTGGACCAGTTGGTAACCACTTTGGGACCAGTTGGTAACTAGTTCGTGGGACCAGTTGGTAAGCAGTCGGGGACCAGTCCGGGAACCAGTTGGGAATCGGTTTGGGACTAGTGCGAAACTACTTACCTTCGGGCCAGTTGGGGACCAGTTGGTCTTTTTAAGCTCCTGTGGCCGTTTTAAGGGTAATTCTTGGGCTCCTGCACTGCCTTCTGCCTTCTACGGTGGTAATTTTGGGCCGGGTTGCCTGTTTTGGCGGATTGTTGTGCTGTGTGCCGCGTATTACGTGTACCGGGTACCACTTTCTCGAGCGAATTGCTCTGGGGAACCTGTTGTGTGAGTTGCTGGCTTTTTGGCTAGACTTTGAGGAGGGTTTATACACGCATATCGGCGGAAATAGACGACACGCCATTTCTTTAAATAAAATTAATTGGTGCTCGTTTGTATGTACATACATAT
>NW_023482819.1:0-1745 GCF_013731165.1 Rhagoletis pomonella | reverse complement strand
AGCTTAGCTGAAGAAGCAGAAGACGAGACAGAAGTAGCGAGTTCTCTAGCGGCTGAACAAAAAAATTTAGAAAAATCTGCCGATTCCGGCGACGTAGGAGGTAAGAAAAATGCCGATCTTTTAATGAAAAGTACAACAGTTGAATATGTACAAATGGAAGAGGCGGTAGAGAATGGCAAACCCATTGAAAATGAACTGATTAAACGAGTCTGTTCAATCGAGACAACAAATCCGAATGACTCCTCAGATTGTACATCAGAGGACACGGGATAAAAGAAATTTATGTAGTTAGTTGCTAATATTTATTCGTTACATTACCGTAAATATTTCATTATATGTAGGATAAAAATACAGAAACTGATTACAATATTATCTGATATTTGTATTGTTTCGGTACTTTTGAGATTAGCACACGTCCATCGTAACTAAGAGAAGCAAAAATCCAAGGGTCTACATTGCTCCACTCGACACAATATACTGAATCTTCATGTTGATCAAATGTTTGAAGCAATCCGTCCGAAAGCACTCGCCTTCGTTCTTCAGGCAAACTATCACTAGCGGCTTCGGAACTCACCGAACCGGCACATGTGAGTAAAACTTTGCAGTCACTGGAACTTGACAAAATCAATTGGTCGTGGAATGTGTTGAATCGTACACACCAAACCCAGTGTGCATGATCGTTTCGGGAAAAAACTGCCTCTTTCGGCATTCGGCAATCCCACACTTTTACTGCACCATCATCGCCGCCGGTCACAATGTGACATTGCTTATTCGGATTACAGTCTAAATCACGAACGAGTTGGCTATGCGCATCCTCTATAGACCAAGCACAGTGCTGTGTATCACGAATGTCATATGAGCGCACACTACAATCTTGCAATGTGAAAAACTGGTGACCCTGATGGTGATGTGACCACTTGCCGGTGGTGAAAGGCGGGGAATTTTTTTGTGCATTAGTACCCGCAGTTTCTGCTATTACACGCGTTTGGGATTGTGCACGATCAAAAATTACAACCTTTCCATCGACAACACAGGCCAACGTATTTTTATTGCTCGGATGAAATTCGATGGTTTTCACCTTATCGCCAAATTTCTGAAATAATGCAATCATACTGATATTTTCGATATATGTACGTATGGTAGTGTATTGATTATAACATTCACCTCCGTATCCAGATTCTCTATTTTATGCCAGGGTAAAAACTCCATTTTCACATCTTGTTCATCCAAATCAGTGGGTAATTGAAGCAGCGCTGCATGCGTTTGCACCTGTGCTCCTTTAAGTACGTTGTAGCAAGAGGCCAGAAGATTTTCGTCATGAGGGCTACTGTTCAACTTCCAGACTTCGCCAAGTGAATGTTCAAATATCTACATAGATATTTAGACCGCATAATACATTTTTTTTGCTGCCTGCTGAGCTTACCTTCGATTTTACATTTGCTTTTTCTTCATTGAATTCCAATAAGTGGACCTGATTAGTCGGCTTTAAAGAGTTGGTGGCTATGAAAAAGCGTACCTCATTTCCCTCTCCATATTGTGGTGTTAATGCTCGAGCCTTCATATAACGTTAAAAACTGCAAAATTTATGAATTCTGAATATTCTAACCACTTCACCTGTAATTCCAGCCCATAAATTAATCCATTCGAATCCTCCATGTCCAAAGCAAGCAATTAGGAGCGATTGTTATCTTTTGTTGAAATTTCTAATTTGGTTTATAATTTTCCTGTCATTTCTATTTTCTGCC
>NW_023482818.1:0-1746 GCF_013731165.1 Rhagoletis pomonella | reverse complement strand
GATTTAGATACACAAGTAGTTATAAGAAAAATGAATCAATAGATGATGAAAATATTTCTCGGCAACGAAAAATCAATATTTAGACTCTTTGAGATCTTGTTAAATTCTGTCAGAGCGCGGAAAATCGGATCAAAATGGTAATAGTTAGCCTTAGTAGCACGCAAGTAAAACGGCAGAGATGAGCGTAGAAATCTGTGAGGCACATTAAAGGATATCTTCTCCAGAAGGACCGAACAATCCAAAGAGCCAAAAAACCAAATCAAAAACGAACATGAGCAACTGGACAATTCTTCTAGTTTCAAGAGTTTGTAGGTGAATAAGTTTACAACAGGAAAAATATGAGGGCATCGGGTCATCAAAGTTAAGGGAACTTAACGCAAAACGAACAAATTTTCTCTGCACTCTTTTGAGTCTGGCGGCATGACAGCCGTAAATGGGGTTCCATATAATAGAAGCGTACTCTAGTTTTGATCGTACTAAAGAGATAAATAAAGCTTTCCTGGTGTATGGATCCTTAAAGTCTTTCGCATATCTACGCAGGAAAGCCAGGTTACTGTAGGCTTTTGGAAGAAATTTAATGTAACAATGTATTTTATAATTACGAAAAAATAGTTATGGAATTGAAAAATAACTGATAATTACTATAAAATGATACAAGAATAATAAAAATAACGATTTGGTTTGAACCAAAAAATTTATTTTAACTAAATATTGTATATTTTAATATACAATGTAAATTTTAAATATGCATGGAGGAGTATTCTACGACCATTCTTCTTAATCTTTCTTGGTTCTTCTTTCACGTTGATTTTGTAGCGGTTCCAAACGTTTAAGAAGTCTCTATGAACTGATTCACCTGGCTGCTCCGACCACAATCAAAATTCCTCGCCATCCAAAAAATGCAAGGAATGCTCAAGATGTTCAAAAATTACGTCAATTTTCAATGTCACAGAAACTTTTGTACTGGCATAAGCCTTTTTCAATTCTTTAATGAATTTATCTAAATCCTGGCCGGGTGGTGACATAGAACAACAAAAATCCACAATTTCGTTCATAGCTTTGAAAGCAGAAATGAAAGGTGTAAGTGAAAATTTGCCTACATTGGAATAAATTTCTGGATCATCTAGCGCATCTGAATTTTGCAGAAGTTGCTTTTGTAAGTGGCGGAACTAATCCGTTCCTTGTAACACATGTAATTCAGGAATTGGACATCTTTTAATAACAAGTACATTATCATCTTCTTTGAGGAGAGCTGAGTGATTTTCCATTGCCAGTTTCTTATTTTCACCTCCAAGTACAAACTGCTCATGATCATTTTTTTAATTTCCATAAGTGTTTTAAAGTACGACGACATGTTCAGACACTTCAAAGTTTGCATTGCTGCATGCTTTTTTTATAAGATTCTCATATTTCTCGCTGATGGCATTACTAATTTGATGATTGCTAGAAACAATTTTTTTTCACAACGGGCCCACATTTTTGACCGATTTTCGTCGTGTTTACTTCTCAAACTCACTTTTTCCGTTGTTTTACTACTAAGACTTACGTGTACATACAAAATTTACGTAAGACGAAAAAAGTTACTTAAAAAGGATATTGTTACTTGGGTCCGAAAAAATATTTTAAGATCGAAAAAAGTAATTGTTGAAAAAACTGCTAAACGATCAGGTAGGATTTCCTTCGCAACGGATTTTTAAAGTATGAAATAGCTGGAATAAGATGCGGTAAACCATTTCATTAGGCATT
>NW_023482817.1:247-1746 GCF_013731165.1 Rhagoletis pomonella | reverse complement strand
TACAGATTTTGAAAACACGGTTAAAATTAATTATTTCTTGCTATTTATTAATATCGTAATTAAAGAAATTTTTTCATATAAAACAATTCTGTGGATTTCGTTGTTAAAAGCACCGTATTTTAATATAAGTTTTATAATTATGTCACCATTCGAAATGGAGAAAATTGCTTTCGAACACAGACCGTCTACAGACCGGCTTGCCGACATATAAAACCCCAGTTTTGCATTTTTGACCGTCTGCAGACGGCATTGCCGGTTCGTAGGTCAACATTTTGTAAGAGAAAGCTGAAAATATGTGTAAGTATATCGACGAGCCCGTCTCCAGACGGTCTTGGTTTTTCTCCCCTGTAGGAAAAAGTTACTGTCTCAGACCGAAATGGACATCAGTTTTGGATTTCTCGTACTAAAATCACCCATTCCTGAATTTTTCAACTCATAAAAAAATTGGCCTACTAGAGGGTTAAGTAATAACAAAACAAAAATAAATATTGCATTTTAGTCCATAAACTACATAAAATCATAGATTCATTACATAAAAAATTGGGAAATTGTCGATTGACGTAAGTTTTATTTTTAATTTTTTTCAGTGTCAGTACCTATCAATAGTTTTCATGTTTTTATCAGTCTCCAAGGGTTTCTGACAATTCAAATAACGAACCTAAACCACTGCGCAAACCAAACTAAATGTGTGCATAACAATCACATTTTGTGCGGGAAGTCCCCTTTTTCCATTTAGTAGTCCGTCTATGAGGAGTTCGCGTCCGCTCAACGGAGGTTTTTGTTTGATTTGTTATGAAAAGAAATCTTAATGTCCGTTGATAAGAGGTTCGCGTCCGCCCAATAGAGTTTTTGTGTCAATTTCATGCAAAATAACTGTCCGCGTCCGGCCAAGAGAGTGTCCGCTTAAGAGAGAGTAATTTGTTCCGAAATTTATACTTAAAACTTGGTATAGGAAAAAATGTCCACCCAAGGGAGGTGTCCGTCTAATAGAGGTGTCCGTTAGGAGAGGTTTCACTGTATATACATATCTCGATACGAAGTTCCAGTACTGTACCATGAATACTTTCAGAGATATGCAGTATAAAAATTCGATTTATATGGGAGGTGCCACGCCCCCTTTCCAACAGCTACCCTCTTTCTTCATGAGTATGCGATTGATTTCGTATATCTCCATACCAAGTTCCAGAACTCTACCAAGAACACTTACAAAGATAGGCAGTATGAAAAATTCGGTTTGTATGGAAGATGCCACGCCCCCTTTTCCAATAGTTCCAATTTTATCAAAGAGTATGCGATTTATTTCGTACATCTCCATACAAAACTCTAGAACTCTACCAAAAAATTTCCAGAGATAAGCAGTATGAAAAATTCGGTTTTTATGGGAGATGTCACACCCCTTTTTACAATAGCTAAAATTTTACTCCAAGGGTATGCGATTGATTTCGTATATCTCCATACCAATTTCCAAAACTCTACCATGCACACTTTCAGAGATATGT
>NW_023482817.1:0-147 GCF_013731165.1 Rhagoletis pomonella | reverse complement strand
CCATACCAATTTCCAAAACTCTACCATGCACACTTTCAGAGATATGTGGCATGAGAAATTCGGTTTGTATGGGAAGTGCCATTCCCCCTTTACATATAGATTTTTTTAGCCTAAAACCATCCTTGGGACACGTGCGGCAGGTGGCAG
>NW_023482816.1:0-1746 GCF_013731165.1 Rhagoletis pomonella | reverse complement strand
CATTTCATTATTTGCGTGGAAGACTAGCACATTTCAGATTTTTGCGTGGAAGAGTAGCACATTTTAGATTTTTGCGTGGAAGACTAGCACATTTCAGATGTTTGCGTGGAAGTAGCACATTTAAACTAAATCATAAAAGCATAATTTATATTGGAAATTCAAGTGCTTATTTTATATTTGTGTAATTCTATTATAAAATTCATGAAATTCCGACGGTATATCCTTTGATTCATTTGATTATTTTTATCGCATTTGCTACTATATAACGAATAAACACAATTTATTTTTATATGAAAGAAAACCGCAACAACGGAATTTTTTTAGCCACTTGAAACTTGCACATTATTGCAATAAAATTTAAAGGGCTTTAAATCTATATACTCAAAAAATTCTTAGAAAAAAATTATTTGACATTTGGATGAACATTTTTAGATTTTTTTAGTTTTCTATAAAGTTTTAAATTTGGGTTTATATCATGATTCAATAATACAAGGTTGTGTAATTTGTGACAGCTAAAATTTGACACTCCTTTATCTAGATTTGTATTTTGGAAGTAGGAGAAAGGGGAAGAATGTGATCGCATTTTGTGAAAACGGTAGTAGAATGGTAAAGTACGCAAAGTATACAATTAGAAGTAAAATGTGTATATTAATTCTATGCGAATTTGCAATATATTTGGTGTTTTAATGGAAATACTAAACAATACATAAAAATATGCATTTTTGATTTAAGTTATTCGTCATTTCCGGGAACTAATCTAGAATGCCGACCGTTCAGCTATGCAAAAACGAAAAATGCGAATCAATAGAACTTTTTATGGTCATTTCAACCACGCCAAAATGATTTGGCGCAAGTAAAAAATGAAGAGGTTCTAGAAGGTTAAAGTTTTTTAGATATTTTAAATATTAGTGCTAGTCTTCCAAACGAAAATCTGAAATGTGCTACTTTTCGACGCGAATAATGAAATGTGCTAGTCTTCGACGCGAATAGTGAAATGTGCTAGTCTTCGACGCGAATAGTGAAATGTGCTAGTCTTCCACGGTAATTTGAGATGTGCTACTCTTCGTTGGGAGCGACGATATCGCTGCTTTTGAACTGGTGGCGATCTAGTTACTATCGGACTGGTTCGTTTTTGGCGATAAAGATCTAGTACGGATCTACAAATTTGGTTCACCAGTTCGGGGTTTCCCTACAGGGTACATATGTACATATGTTTGTATGGATTAGGGTGGCCAGATGCGCTGATTTAATCAATACATGTGCTGATTTTTTTCTGTTGTACTGATTTTTAAGAGCCCGATATCAGTACGCAAAATCACTGATTTTTTGAGTTTGTACTGATTTTGTACTGATTTTTACATTTAATAAATACTTTTGTAAATTGGTGTAATTGACATTTAATTGAGGTTCACATGTTCAAAACAATGGTTTTTGACAACTCATACGTGTGAGCAGATTGAAAGCATTAATTAAATTTAAACCATTATTAAAAAGGTGTCAGCTTGCAATTGTTTCGTTTCCTAGGATTTCGTAAAATGACAAACTGTTTGGATTCAACCCAACGTAACTTCCCGATTTGCAGGCCTTACAGGATTTACAGGAAAAGCTGGTTTCGCCATTAATAAATCTTATGAAAGGTGGTGGTGAGTTAATCATATTTTAAGTACACTGAGAAGATGACAATAAGAGATAATCTTTTGATTATAATTAAACATCCACCGAGAAATCGGTTGTCAGTATTTCAAA